>NW_018407511.1:1126031-1184563 GCF_002113885.1 Mizuhopecten yessoensis
AGTAAAGGAAGGTGTGGGAAGGTCTATAACAGTATGGGTTTACGGCTATGAGTATAGGAAGGTGTGGGAAGGTCTATAACAGTATGGGTTTACGGCTATAAGTAAAGGAAGATGTGGGAAGGTCTATAACAGTATGGGTTTACGGCTATGACTATAGGAAGGTGTGGGAAGGTCTATAACAGTATAGGTTAATGGCTATAAGTAAAGGAAGGTGTAGGAATGTCTGTAACAGTATTGGTTTATAGCTATGAGTAAAGGAAGGTGTGGGAAGGTCTATATCAGTATAGGTTTACGGCTATGAGTAAAGGAAGGTGTTGGAAGGTCTATATCAGTATAGGTTTATAGCTATAAGTAAAGGAAGGTGTGGGAAGGTCTATAACAGTATAGGTTTACGGCTATAAGTAAAGGAAGGTGTATGAATGTCTGTAACAGTATTGGTTTACGGCTATGAGTAAAGGAAGGTGTTGGAAGGTCTATAACATTATTGGTTTACCTATTAACAGAGAGGAGGAACTGCAGTATGTGGAATTTATGAAGGAGGTGACTGACGATGTCCTCAACAGGGGTGTGTTTACTAACAGGTAAGAGCATTATATTCTACAAAACATAAATACCTTATGATCGCAGTCTGTATTGAATGTGATTTTTAGCTCACCTGGCCCGAAGGTGAGCTCAAGATAGTTCAAAATCTTCAAACAACTTCTTCTCAATAACCAAAAGGCCCAGGGTACTGATATAGGGCATGTAGCATGCTGGTATGAAGGGCTACCAAGTTTGTTCAAATAAAGACCTTGACCATATAACTTTCAAGGTGATAGGGGTCAAATGTCTTAAAATCTTCAAACAACTCCTTCTCAATAAACAAAAGGTCCAGGGTACTGAAATTGGGCCTGTAGTATGCTGGGATAAAGGGCTACCAAGTTTGTTCAAATAAACGACCTTGAGCAACTTTCAAGGTGACAGGGGTCAAATGTCTTAAAATCTTCAAACAACTCCTTCTCAATAACCAAAAGGTCCAGGGTACTGAAATTGCGCCTGTAGTATGCTGGGATAAAGGGCTACCAAGTTTGTTCAAATGAATGACCTTGACCCATTTTCAAGGTGACAGGGGTCAAATGTCTTAAAATCTTCAAATGACTTCTTCTCAATTACTAAAATGCCCAGGGTACTGATATTGGGCCTGTAACATGCTGGGATAAAGGGCTACAAAGTTTGTTCGAATGAATGATCTTGACCAACTTTCAAGGTCGCAGGGGTCAAATGTCTTAATATCTTCAAACAACTTCTTCTCAATAACCAAAAGGCCCAGGGTACTGATATTGGGCCTGTAGCATGCTGGGATGAAGGGCTACCAAGTTTGTTCAGATGAATGACCATGACCAACTTTCAAGGTGACAGGGGTCAAATGTCTTAAAATGTTCAAACGACTTCTTCTGAATAATCAAAAGGCCCAGGGTACTGATATTGCACCTGTAGCATGGTGGGATGTAGGGCTACCAAGTTTATTCAAATAAACGACCTTGACCAACTTTCAAGGTGACATCGGTCAAATGTCTTAAAATCTTCAAACAACTCCTTCTCAATAACCAAAAGGCCCAGGGTACTGATATTGGGCCTGTAGCATGCTGGGATGTAGGGCTACCAAGTTTGTTCAAATAAACGACCTTGACCAACTTTCAAGGTGACATGGGTCAAATGTCTTAAAATCTTCAAACAACTCCTTCTCAATAACCAAAAGGCCAAGGGTACTGATATTGGGCCTGTAGCATGCTGGGATGTAGGGCTACCAAGTTTGTTCAAATAAACGACCTTGACCAACTTTCAAGGTGACATGGGTCAAATGTCTTAAAATCTTCAAACAACTCCTTCTCAATAACCAAAAGGCCAAGGGTACTGATATTGGGCCTGTAGCATGCTGGGATGTAGGGCTACCAAGTTTGTTCAAATAAACGACCTTGACCAACTTTCAAGGTGACATGGGTCAAATGTCTTAAAATCTTCAAACAACTCCTTCTCAATAACCAAAAGGCCAAGGGTACTGATATTGGGCCTGTAGCATGCTGGGATGAAGAGCTACCAAGTTTGTTCAAATGAATGACCTTGACCCACTTTCAAGGTCACAGGGGTCAATCGCATAAAATCTTCAATAACCATAAGGCCCAGAGTACTGATATTTGGGCATGTAGCATGGTGGTTTGTAGAACATCCCCTACCACATCCCTGACCTTATATGCATATACTGCATTTGTATATATACATTTTGATAAGTTATCTCAAATAATCTTACTTACAAATACCATGTAATATATCACAATACACATGTAGAACATTAAATCAATTTGGCACTGACCCATGCTACCAGTAGCACAAGGTCACTAGCAACAAGTACCCGACCTTTGTGATCAGCTGTGACCTAACACTAACTAATAACGTAACTACCAAATGTACTTTGACCTCTGTCAGAACCTTCACAAAACAAAACTTGACCGCTGTCTTCATTAGGATCAGTACCTTGACCTCTGTCTGCTTTAGAAGGAGGACTGATTCTTTGATCTCTTTCATCACTAGGACACGTTAGGACCTTGGCTTCTGCTATCATTTGGATCAGTATTTTGACCTCTGACCTCACTAGGATAAGTACCTGGCCTTTGTCAACATTAGGATCAGTACTTTGACCTCTGACATCACAAAGACCAGTACATTGACCTCTGACATCACAAAGACCAGTACATTGACCACTGTCATTACTAGGACAAGTACCTAGACCTCTTGCATCAAAAGGACAAGAACCTTGACCTCTGACATCACAAGGACCAGTACTCTGACCCCTGTTTTCTCTAGGATAACAGATTTCTTGACATCTGTAAATAAAAGCGCAAATGCCTTTCACTGATGTTTAATATACAGTCAATAGCCTGTCCTTGTACTTTCTAGGTTATAAGGGAATATGCATGCTACATGTGAAATATATTTTTTGTTTCAAAATAGTTCACACTCTGATAAATCAGCCTGTACGTACTATAAGATTTGTTATGGTCATAAGACTTATTTTGGAAGTTATAGAAGGGAGATAACTCTTATTCAAACACAGGTACAGATATAATTATAAGGTAGCATTCGTCTTTTACTAGGTAAATGTAATATTTATCACGAAGTTTTATTTCTCACTGGAAAATAAAAAAAAGTTAATGAGTGATGCTAAGGATTTGTTTGAGTATTGATGCAGTATAATATCTTATTCAGCATGTTTACTTATCCCCAGGGTATTGAAGCAAGTTTTCCAAACTCATATTGAGAAGCGGAAAGGACAACTGGATGAGGTATTGTATTCTTATACATGTATACATAATGTGGGTGATATCCTACCTCATAAATCTATAGACCACTTAACAAAGATCGTAGACCCAATTTTTGAGAAAATGTGATTATTTGCTGGAAGAAACAGTTAATATTATAAACAAATGCTGCATACCGGGTTGTTTCGCTGCAGTTTAACTTTTGCAATTTTCACCCTCCTTAATGAGGATGAATATCATTAATGCATTCAGTGTAAAGAACCTGTTTTTTCTCTGTATGGTTACATTGATACTGTCCCTGTTGAAACTTAATAAATCTTTATACCAAACTTGTCTGTGATCTTTACAGTATAAAATGAGAGGGGTTTTGGACGAGATCCGGAGAGACTTGGATATTCCAAATGAGCCAGACTCCGACCTGAGTTCTTATACAGAGACCAGGCTTAAATCCACAGAATATACTGGAAGAAACAACAGCATTGGGATCTCTAGACCGTTTGAACGGACCTTCAACTCGACCATGGATTCTCAGAATACCTACGGCATGCAAAGTACATCTGGAGACATGTTTAGCACCATCAACTCCGAGCTTGATAAGGATGACATGTCCAACACGCAGGCTCTTCAAAGCTACCAACTTGAAATGACCCACAAAGTGGCTATAGATGAAGGAGAGGAAGAAGGGGTTGCAGACTTGGAGGAGGCTAAGGAGGCAGTAATACATGAAGCAGAAGATATACAACAGCAGCCTAGAGGCAGGTTGATACAAGTCAACTCTAAGGATACAGATAACGAGTCAGTCCATTCATCATCAAGAGCTTCTAGACGCAGGAGTAAGGCAGGTGATGTCACGTCTGTTCTGTCCAATGAGGATGTACTGGACAAAGCTTCAGTTCATTCTTATGCTTCCAGATCTCGTCTGTCGGCAGGGTCCCGAAGTAAACCGAGCAGTGTGGTGTCGGCAGCGTCTCAGAGACATAGCAGTGGGGTATCCGCAACATCTCAGGAACAAGTAGTCGACAGAGTCTCTGTGAACTCACATTCTTCTAGGTTGCGGGCTGCATCACCAAAACCGGGGCAGTATGTTGACCAATATCAGGATATTGTGCAATCACGTAAACCCCAATCTCTGGCCTCACAGGGTGAGGAGACAGATGACACAATGACGCACGATCATTCACAATTACTGAGTGAGGGTGAGACAGAGGGGGCATACGGCGAGGACGAGTTTGAGGAAAGTGAACCTGAAGACCAGCTTGGAACAGCCACTCATAGGACATCAGATGACGACTTCTAAAAAAAGATGTGTAAATTACAGGTAAATTCAACAAGGAGTAAGAAATGTATCCGTGCCTTCTAGGTACTGTGAAATCAGATATTTTCATGGGGCCCTTATTTCGTGGTTTTCCATCAGAACACCGTTTCGTAGGTATGCACATACATTTGTGGATTATGAGTACCCACTCAAACAGAAAATATTTATGTCAACTTTTTGTTACTTTGTGAACCTATCGGGCAGTCGTTAGCTACTGGCCGTAGGTCGGTGGTTTTTCTCCGGGAACTATGGCTTTCCACCGCCACCAAAACCTGGCACGTCCTTAAATGACCATAGCCAATTAATAATATGTAAAACACAAACAAACAAACAAAAGTGGACCTATGAAATAAACGGAATTACAAACCCCATGAAGATAAGTGATTTAACAGTAACTTGATATTCACATTTATGTCTTTAGAGATGCCAGCCCACACATCGGAAGTTACAGTCTGATTCAAACGAGACCCTATGATATTGTGTATACACACAAATATGTAGAAAAATTAGGATCTAGTGGTAATCAAATTGAGTAAGTGATATTAAAAATAAACATGATATCAAGTTTAAAGTACCAGGTAATTGATAATTTTCAGTTTGCAATATTAAAGGAGATGTCGAAACATTGGTTTGAAAAAAAATGAATATACATTTCCCCCCCTGTTAAGCAGTGCAAAAAACATGTTTTGTTGTCATTTGTATGTATTTTCATCAACGTTATACCCCTTATTCGTACTGTTCTAGATGTTGGCATGTTGATGCATTGCTTACATAAATGTTAATGCATAAAATAACTCTTATTTGCTCACTTGTTCATAAATCAAACTTTAAAATGTGTCTTAAACGTGATAACTGTTCTTTATCATTTTCCTAATCAATATCATTAAATATGTTCTGGTATTTGATACGAATAGCTGGCTGTTGGTGTCGTGAAGGATAGTGAGATGTATGAGTCTGAATAGCTGGCTGTTGGTGTCGTGAAGGATAGTGAGATGTATGAGTCTGAAAACTTACAGATGTGTTTTCTTACACTTACAGTGAAGAGAACCTTTTAGTAACTTTCATTACTTTATAACAATGAAAAATTGTTATTATTTCAACACCTGAGGGATGTTTGTAGACAATACGCCCTGGAACCAAATAATTCTTCAATTCCAGTGAGTTTTCTAATAAATGTCTCTAGGCGTAACATCATTTTCAAAAGGATATGCGGAATTGATAGAAATATAATATCTCTGTAGAGTGTATTAGACATAAGAAAAGGATGTATGATTGGTGCCGTTGCACTAAGTCGCAAGGTTTTATCAAGCTAAAATTGGATCTTACAGGAAAATACTACTTAGCCATTTTAACCACTGCAGACCAAAATGGAATCATCCAAATACACATATGGTAGAGTCTATTAAAGTTACCTAGGGGTGAAAGGGTTAATCTCAAACCCCACATAGTACAGGTAATTCTAAAATAATCCCAGGGCTCTACCTATCTCGCCCCATTTACATTTCTTACAATAAGGAAGCCGAAGAACTGTAATAATATACAGTTATGGACCTGGTGGTAGGCTGATATCAAGGTTTATATACCCGATGGGGTTATAACTCCTGAGGGGGAAGCCCAAGGCATATGTCATCGTTTTGATGATATGATGCGGTTATTTGTCTCTCAGTCGTGGTGTGTCTGAAAGTATATGGACAGTATAAGACAGATGTGATATTTATAATATTATGTCTAGAGTATAGAGTTGTGATTCAGACTGTTTGACACTTGTGGTACTGCTGACAGGGGAGTAACGTGTAAAGAATGAACAGAGTCATTATTATGATATATATTTCATATAAACATAAATCCATATTTTGCTATTTCATGCTATTTTATAACCGACGTGTATAATGAGGGTTTATTTTTGTGCAGATCCTGCCAACAATATTATCAGTGTAATTACTAGTTGTGTTTTATTGTATCTTTAAATCGTTTGTCCGTCCTGAATTATTTGGCTGTTGCAATATATTGAATATCTATTTTTTTCATCTTTAGTTATGATTTTAAATGTTTTGGAGGTAAATGGTAAAAAATACCAAATTTCCTTCAAATAAACTTGCATTTTTTTTCATTTCGCTTTGATTTATAGGATATTTTTTTGCAATTATTGGAACAAAAATGGGATCTACATATTTAATTAGTTTTACATATTTTAACTTTTCTTTTTTTTTATGTTATAATAATATTTAAGGTGTTTGTCTAATTGCATTGTAGTACTAGTCACTTCGTGCTTAAATTTTTTTTTAAATCTTATATCCCTGTACACCAAATTGCACGTTTCGTGAAAAGTAGATTGTCTATTTAACGTCAGAAATACCATGGCCAGAAGAAAATGGAATTAGAAACATGTAACAAAATAGAATTCATTAAGTCAATCTACAGAATAAAATGTAATTCATTAAAAATAACGTAGATCACAATCTAAGACTTCTATACGTACATGTATACATATTAATTGACATGGAAAATTACCGGTGGATGTGCAAGTACAAAGAGAGCTGTCAAATAATAGCCCACGTTTGTATGGGCAAGTTCCTTTTTTTCAGACAATTTTATGTTTGTCCCTGTTTATTCATCTAAGTCATAGAAACACTTGACAGTTATGATCTGTTGAAATGATGTTAGACTTTTTTTTCCAAGAACAATACAGGGTTAATGATCTTTGGGATTGACTGTGCCTTCCCTTTCAAAAACGCTAGTACTTAACCTTGCTTTAAGGGAAATGGTCGATCAATTGAAGATGACAGTGAGAATTTCACAAGAATTTCTATAGACAAAGAACCCACTTAGACATGGCAGAAACAAGTCTAATTTTCATTGTTGATTATTTTATCATTGTTATTTTAAATTTATGTGATAAATACTTTGTAACTTCTTCTGTTGTTTGTTTAGCTTTGTCCCAGTTTTCAAGTCAACGAATCATTTGAAGTATTTTAGTAGAAACAGGGTGTATGTGTGTGTTATACAATTAATGTACCGTCCATTTTGTTGTAAGCTTTATTGTTTATTCAAGAATATTTTGTTAAAGGGAGATACGATGGGTTTCCAGTTATTTTAGAATAACAGTTCATTGTCATTTTCTTGCAATATGTATTACACTTGTGATTTTTAATATATTTTCCAATTCTCTTTCATGTTAGCATTGCAAAAATAATAATTTATAATTGTTACAGAGGAATCAACATATATCTGAAAATCAGTACAAAAAATTGAAAAGAAAATTGGTAATATGATTGAGGTTTCGTCAGCTGGAATATATAAGATAAAATAGATATGCATTATAATCTAACTGTAGTTTTTATTGCAATATGGAAGCTTGTCAAGAGAATATTTTAGTATTAGAGTATGTAGAGAATATTATCATACACAGAGTAGAATCTCTTCATGAAATGTAATTTTATTTATATTCAGTATTTTCAGAATTAGCTCATTATATGACAGATATAGAGGTATTATTGAATTTCATAGTATGGCATTGATGTTTGCCAATAAAAAAATATTTTTAATATATTGACAACTTTTTTTTAAAATACCCTCCGTCCGATCAAAAGAAGATTTTATATTTTCTTCACAAATCTTTGTCGCAATTATATTTGATGTTGATCTGTTTCAATGTCTAAGCATATAAAGCTATTTTTTTTTGCATGCACCTACATGTTTTCTACAGGTTTTGTGTCTCTTTATTCATTTCCGTTTTTTGGGACAAGGTCAGAAAAAAATGTGTATGTTGGAGAACAATTCTGGCTGTAATTTTTGATATGGCAGTTGTAGGTTTTTAAATATTTTACATGATTATTAGAATTTCTGGAATTGTTGAATTTCCTTTCTGAAAGAACTATATTATATAAAATGATATGAAGTTAACTTTGAACTTGTAATATAGAAAGCATGGTAAATATTGGAATTTCTTTTTAACAAAATACTCAAATTTTCATGGCAAAAAATATCTGATGATTTCAGCAAACAGTTGTATAAGATTTGTAAGATACTGTAGATTATTCAACCTTTACCATACTTTAAAACATAATGATTTTGACAAATGATTAATGTTAATTTCAAAAACTAAGTTGAATACCAAATTTATCCTGCAATAAACCCATTTGGCTTACACAAGGTAGTAGGGGGGATTGGGCTTATTACAGGACGATGAAATAACTATTGTTGTCATTCTAGGACGTTAAACCCCAAACAAACAAATTACAAAAATACAGTAGATATGGATGTGGATGGACTAATTACCAGACACAGGCTTATTGCCGGATAAATATGGTACATAGTATATGTTTGACATATTAACATTCTTTGACCCACTGTACTGTTTACTGGCTTACTCAACTACTCTTTAAGGCTTGTCAACTACGAAGAAAATTATAAACATTTTGAAACAAATAAATATAGTTTATTGTTTTTTGTACACAGATTTTCAATAGATCTTCTAGGCCTATTGCATTCCTTCACTATGTGACAATACAAGGAAACAAGGAATAAGCAACATCCCTGGTTAAAAAAATCAGTTCGACAAACATTTCTTATGGTGCGTGAAACATTTTTATCACAGGAAGAGGGCAAATAGTACTGCTTTACCTTAGCAAATTATGAAATAAATGAATCGATAAATAATTATGCAAAATATATTAGAAAAAAGTTAAAAAAAAACTTTTCCTTTATCTCTTCCGAAAGACACGAGCGTATACCTCGTTAACTAGTTTCATTTGTTAGATGCCAACCAAATTCGCTAGAATGCATCCTCACAACCCGAAAAGGCAGTTCCCTCACTATTTAAAAAATGTACAAGGAGTTTTGTACCACCAATATCTCAACTGTCGTGTATAGTATTGATTGTGGTTTGATATAAAATGCTGGTGAAACAAATAGACGATTACGACACCGAATGAATGGTCATCGTTCGTCAGTGAATCGTGGAAAGGATCTATGTTTACATAAATATTTTAGCCTATCGACCGTTTTATTCTGTCTATGAGTGTTCGTATTTTAGAGAAGATTTATCATCCAGCCAATAATCCTACACATTATATCTCATACCGTAGACAACGAAAGGAACGTTACATAAGGCTGCCCTGTCTGAATGTGATGACCGTGTAGATTAGTGAAGGAAACTTGTCAAGTTCAGGATGAAGTCCTACTTATGTAATATCTTTGTTAATCACTCAAAGGAGACACGTCAGCGTAGTAATGGACATTGTCCAGCATTAACACCCAATAGCATATATAATATTATATATTACAATAGTCCAGTCGAATACAATGTTGCATTTGAAAACCTTACGGAATCTGGAGAAATCGTTGGGTGTCCACCATGTAAGAATCGTGTATACTGTATTCGCTTTCTCTTTCCATCGTAGGAGATTCTACTAAAACTGTTCCTGATGACATTTGAAAACCAACTTTTACACCTCATTAAAACTAATGAGGATGTGGCTGAAATCTGATTTTTGTTGAGCCTGTCCGTACTGATAATCACAACTCTTTGGTAGCACAAAATTTCATGAAAGTCGAATTAACCAACAATTAATGAGTTTGATGCCATTAAAACCAGTATTGTCCTCATTCTACAATCTACATTAATATTTACATTACCTTTTAAAAGAAGACTGAAAAAATCAGTACTTCATGCTTCGAAGTCAAACCTAGCAATACGTTGTATGTACATTACATTTACTAATCACAACATGCAAATACATGATACAATACAGTATTTTTAATTACGAATAGTCAAATCTATCAATATTTATACACTAACATTGCATTTCAAATACAAAATCTCAAATGCAATGCATTCGTATTCAGCACAGTCAAATTTACAAATGTTGTTTTATCACATTAATATCTGCCCAACAATGAAGTACAGCACATTCTTTGTAAAATATGTTGCAAATGCAAGAGGCATGAAGCTACATTAGCGTACTCCATAGACTCCCTTGTTTGGGTCTGAAGGCGTTCCTTCAGCTTTGTCATTCGGCTGTATTGTTTCTCATGTGGTCTGATAGCCCCTCATGTGTCACGTTGTATCCTGCTGACTTTTATGACTGATTAAACCTCATAGAATACTCTAATGATGGCGTAGATGTTTGGGTGTTAATGCTGGACAATCTTTTTGAGCCTCTCGTGCCAGGCTTCCAGACGGTTGTTGGTGCGGTATCCTTGTGTGTTGTAGTTGTTCCAGATACGACTGTCTTACCTGCAACTGATCCACTGCGGTACGACGAAGTCTGTGGGGGAAAGATGTCTACGGGTAGGTTAGTAACATCTAGTTTCTCAAATGCATTGAACCCACACATCCTCCAAGCTCTCCAGCAATACCAGGGGTAAAACTGCAGTCACGCGCACAAGTTTTTCATCGTTCTCTTTGTAAACTTGTTTGGTTTGATCTGGCAATTCTTCTTGCATATACATTGCGTGAAGTGGAATAAAACATGCCTGCATGGTCCTTCCGGAGAACACTTGTTGCAAGGCGTTGTGGGCTACAGTTTCGAAGTCGACAAAAACTGTGCTTTAGGGTGTAGAGGAAGGATGAGGCCCGTCAATGATTGTATTTAGTAGTGTACAGCTGAAGGGTCTTGTCTGGTAGTAGGGAGTAAATAAAAAGGGCTTTTGCCTGTTAATCGGGTCGTGGATACTGTAGATCTGGTAGAACAAGCTTGGAGAATGTCCTGTCAGAGGTGTTTGTAAGGTCGAAGGGGTTGTCTGTAGTAGCAAAACTGATGATGAGGGAGTCGCCTTATTAAATCCACTAATTAGCAAAAAACAATTTAGATTTATTTTTCTCTCACTTTTCACGAATTTGGTTGCTCATGATAGGACAAATCCTATCAACCCAATATGTGAAAACATGAAAAAATGTTTTAAATTCTTTAGTTACTCTCTTTTTATTACTTATAATTCAAAGTATCTCTAATATGAACAATTCCCACTAATGAGATTCACTTATAAGGATTGTGTAGACAGTCTATAATTAGGGCCCCGTATCGGAGATACGGGTGCCCTATAGTAATCACTCTGTCTGTCTGTCTGTCTGTCTGTCTGTCCGTCAAAAACTTTTGTTCCTGGTTGATAACTTTGGTATTTATTGACCGATGTACATGAAACTTGGTCAAGATGTTCAGTTCATAAAAATACACATTGAGGTAAAAAGTCAAGGTAAAAGGTCAAGGTCATTAGGTTCAAAGGTCAAGGTCAAATTTTGCATCTTTTCAATGATGAATATTTTGTTATGACATGATGAAGCAACGTTGATCAGAATTAAACAACGAGTCAACTGACCAAAGGTAAATGTCATTGGGTCAAAGGTCAAGGTTAAATTTTGTATCTTTTCACTGGTGAACATTTCGCTATGACACGTTGAAGCAATGTTGCTCAGAATTAAACAAGGAGTCAATTGACCAAATGTCAAGGTCACTTGGTCAAAGGTCAAGGTTAAAATTTTGTACCTTTTCCCTGATGAACATTTTGTTATGACATTATGAAGCAATGTTGTTCAGAACTTAACACAGAGTCAACTGACCTTAGTTCCAGGTTACTGGGTCCAAAGGGTCAAGGTCAAGTTTTGTATTTTTCACTGATGTTATGATATTAAGAAGCAAAGTTGGTCGGAATTAAAGAATAAGTCAACTGACCAAAGATCAGGGTCACTGGCTTAATGGTCAAGGTCATTTGGGTCCAAAGGTCAAAGCCAAAATGGATCTCTGACTTTGACCCTGGCTCTTGATGGAGAAGGTATATAAGGTGAAATAAAACAAATCAAAGCTAACAAATGAGTATTGCACCGGTAATTACATTTCTGTTAGCCCAGCAAATATGGAGGTGGAAGGAAACACATCACATCATAGTACATGTAAAATGTATATTTTGCTTCCTTGCGATTCTTTTTGAAGTCCAAATGTCAAACGTCAAGTTCAGCTATATGGGCAGATTGCTTCTCGATGATTATGACGGATATAATTGCCACAAGACGGGGCCCTTACTGACCTGTCAGTGTTCTAGTTAACTAGGTAACTGGATTATAAGTAGTGACTCCTCGGTATAATTATTTCTAAATGCATTGTCTTCAATTTTTTTAAAAACAAAAATAGACACTTGTAAAATGAAAAGACATAGGTTGATGAGCAGACACTTAGAAGTCAATACTGTCAAAGTAACTTACAATTATATAGGGTTTATTAAGTATCGTACAACTATACAAGGTTTATTAAGTAACTTACAACTATAAAGGGTTTATTAAGTAACTTACAACTATACAGGGTTTATTGAGTAACTTACAACAATACAAGGTTTATTAAGTAACTTACAACTATATAGGGTTTATTGAGTAACTTGCAACTATACAGGGTTTATTAAGTAACTTACAACTATATAGGGTTTATTAAGTAACTTACAACTATATAGGGATTATTAAGTAACTTACAACTATACAGGGTTTATTAAGTAACTTACGATTATATAGGATTTATTAAGTAATTTACAACTATATAGGGTTTATTAAGTAACTTACAACTATATAGGGTTTATTAAGTACCTTACAACTATATAAGGTTTATTAAATAACTTACAACTATACAGGGTTTATCAAGTAACTTACAACTATATAGGGTTTATTAAGTAACTTACAACTGTATAGGGTTTATTAAGTAACTTACAACTATATAGGGTTTATTAAGTATTCTAATATTCATATTTCCAGTTTTGATTACCAACCAGATGAGTTGTTTTAAAGTCAACATTAAACTGGTTTCTGGAACAATTTTTGGTGCTTTCAAGATCACATTCGACTGAACAGTATATCTGACGAGTGTAGTGTGAATTATCCAGGTGTTTACTAATTCAGGTATAATTAGGGCCCCGTATCGGAGATACGGGTGCCCTATAGTAATCACTTTGTCCGTCCGACTGTCCACAAATTATGTTCCTGTTTGATAACTTTGGTATTTATTGACCGTTGTACATGAAACTTGGTCAAGATGTTCAGTTCACAAAAATACACATTGAGGTAAAAAGTCAAGGTCAAAGGTCAAGGTCATTAGGTTCAAATGTCAAGGTCAAATTTTGCATCTTTGCACTGATGAACATTTTGTTATGACATGATGAAGCAAAGTTGATCAAAATTAAACAAGGAGTCAACCAGACCAAATGTCAAGGTCATTGGGTCAAAGGTCAAGTATAAATTTTGTATCTTTTCACTTGTGAACATTTTGGTAAGACACTTTGAAGCAATGATGCTCAGAATTAAACAAGGAGTCAACTGACTAAAGGTCAAGGTGATCGGGTCAGGGGTCATGGTCAAATTTTTTAAATGTAATGTACTGTTGAGTTACAAACGGATGCAATTAGAAGTTTAATTCCATTTCAAAACGAATGATCAATATCCTCCAAAAATCGGCGGACAAATCATCATTCCAAATAATTTTTTTGGTGTTGACATTGAGAATAATGCCTATAAGTACATCTGCATCTGCCGCTGTGCAAATAACACGCGAGCGCTGTGAAGATAAATACAGGTCAGAGTTAGGGTCAGAGACCGACACGCTTCCGCGAGTAAGTACATCTAAATTGAAGTCCGTTATTGGTCTACTATGAACGGCGTTTTAGGAGCGTGTTTAATTGATTGTTTGTGTGCGTTTGCGTTGAATTTCCGTTGCGTTTCCGTTGAGTTTCCGTTGCGTTTCCGTTGCGTTTCCGTTGCGTTTCCGGTGCTTTTCCGTTGCGTTTGCGTTCCGTTTGCGATGCGTTTGCGTTTAAACGGACAAGAAAAACGGTCCAGGGTCTGTACTTTAAATAATAAGTTATTAACAGATATTAAAAAAAAATCATATTTTCACATATTGGGTTGATAGGATTTGTCCTAGCAGGAGCAACCCAATTCATGAAAAGTGAGAAAAAAATCTTAATATTTGTTTTTGCTTATAAGTGTATCTTATGAGTGGGAATTGTTTACATAAGAGTTACTTTGAATAATAAGTAATTAACAGAAAGTTATATAGGAATTTTTAACATTTTTTCATGTTTTCACATATTGGGTTGATAGGATTTGTCCTATCATGTGCAACCCCATTCGTTAAAAGTGAAAAAAATCTTGTATATTTTGGCTCATCAGTATAACTAATAAGTTGAAATTGTTCACATTAGAGCTTCTTTGAATAATAAGCAATTAACAGAAATTAACTCAGGAATTTAAAACATTTTTTCATGTTTTCACATATTGGGTTGATAGGATTTGTCCTATCATGTGCAACCCAATTCTTGAAAAGTGAAAAAAATCTTTGTATATTTTGGCTAATGAGTGTATCTTATTAGTGGAAATTGTTCACATTAGAGCTTTTTTGAATAATAAGTAATTAACAGAAATTAACTTAGGAATTTAGAGAAAAAAAATCATGTTTTCACATATTGGGTTGATTTGATTTGTCCTATCATGTGCAACCCAATTCGTGAAAATTAAAAAATAAATAAATATGTTTTTGCTTATTAGTGGATTTAATTAGTTGGGATGGTTCACATATGAGTTAGTTTGAATGATCAGTAATTTAAACGAAGTAATTAATGAATTCAATAAAGTTTTTCTGTTTTCACATATTGGCACGCTACAATGCTCACCAAGATAGAAATGATGACTGAGGTAAATAAAAACATACTAGTGAAAAAACTGTACATAAAAAGTAATATTAACACATTTAACTACAAAACGTACAGTAAAAAGACACATTTAATCATTCAATCAAAAGTAATTGTCAAATGAACGGCCATTTTATCGGGAGAGTACAACAAACACCAAGTGCATCCTGAGCCAATTTACAATATCATTATCGGGTATGTTCACCGTTAGCTATAATGCACGCATTGCACCGACGCCACATGAATCCAACATAATTGTTGAAACAATGCCTGCGGAATGCGATGGCCGGGGCAGACACAAAACAACTACAATATAAGACATTTATGTACATGTACAGTTTTTTAAAAAGTGTACATGTACACAATACAACTACAATATAACACATTTATGTACATGTACAGTTTTTAAAAACAGTACATATACACAATACATCTGCAATATCAAACATTTGTGTACATGAAATCTTGTTAAAAACTGTACATGTACACAAAACAACTACAAGTGCTGTTAACATTCCTTAACGGTTCGGGTCAACTTGCTATTTCACACGTGCCTGATACGGCGGCTACAGTTATAAACGACAAGGAAATAACTAGATTACCCAACAGTCACACACTTGGACATTTTAAGCATACGAAAAGTAAGCTTAAGCATGGGCAACCAAGCCCTCGTTTACTGTATACAAGCATAATGGATCCAAATTAAATTAACTTGATACGGAATGCATCAATGTTAGCTTAATATTGCTATCGATTACTTTTCCTGTATACATTTTTGTGTTTCACTATGAAAGCTGATGTTACAGACATTTCATCAGAGGTCAGACGTACCAAGATACATGTAGATATTCCACTAGAAATCTAAAAGAATATAGTAGACAAATCAGAGGTATCCCAAATATCATATAATTGTTACGTGATTTTGGGAGAAATAGTTGAGACAAAACAAAAACATGAAGCTACGTAATATGTATGATTAAAATTTTGCTTCAATAACCCGAAATATGTAATATGAAGAGTCCCATGTGACATATTCATAAGTTTGAAGGCTATTGTCTTTGGTATAAAACACTGGTTATTTCTCTCAGAACAACCTACATTAATCTTTTGTTACAATAAGTACATATGTATTATATTATATTTGACTTTAATGCAACGGTTGTTCCATGACTCCAATCAATACATCATATAATGCCCACTTAAATGATTATATGCGTATAACGGTGCTTTATGTTTGTTACATTTCTTTCCAATTAAAAATAGGACATAGGACCAATCAACATACAAAGAAAAGATTAAGAAAACTAAACACCTGATAATTACTATTGTCTAATTTTTCTAGTATATTCATTTTCAGGTAACGAGTCTAAGTCGTCTTCAAGCATCAACTGGTGAAATAGTTTGTACAGTCTACAGCAACACTGTATGGCGACCTCTATCGCATCTTCGGTGATATAAGAACACATTTCTTTTCCTTGTCGTTTGGTCTTTAAATTCACTGCCATATCAGGCACGTGTATGAGATATCAAGATAAGAATGTTAATAGCACTTGTAGTTGTTTTGTGTACCTGTACAGAATTTTAAAGTGTACATGTACATAAATGTGTTATAATGTGTACATGTACAGTTTTTAAAAAAGTGTACATATACATACATGTCTTATATTTAGTTGTTTTGTATCGGCTGCTATCGGCCATCGTAGTACGCCGTATCAGATGCGAACTAACGCACGGGAAAGCTTAACCAACATCACAGAATGTTTTGGCAGTTGACGTAACCGACGTTGCATCTCGTCCCATACGCGTTAATGGGTGAAAGGTCAAATAAAACTGCAGGCCATGGCAACCTACCTACATTCTGCTGAGTCGAGAAAGTAGTTACACTGTGTGCACCGTGCGGCCTAGCTTTGTCATACTGCAGCACAACGTAATGTTGTTTCACGAGCTGGATGACGTGGGCTTTCAGGATCTCATCGCGGTGGCGTATACAGGTCAGATTTTCATTGGCATTCCTACGTAGATTGAACGACGTTACAATTGCCATGAAAAATCTTCAACGCAACGGTACAATCTGGAGAGGCCATCAATACTGTCCATGTGGAACCAAGACTCCTCAGAGAGAAAGATACGCGCCCGATCCAGTAAAGCGGATGTAGGTAGATGTGGACGAATGTGCCATTAATGCAGGTGTTTTTTGGTAATTCTTGGATTGATTCTCCGTAACCACAGGTAACCACAACGAGAAAAACGATTATAGTGAATACAATCGGTGTCCAGCTTGTATCAAATGATTGCGCCATCCGTAGCTATGAGTACGACTAATAATACTTTATATTCTTAAAAAACTTTCTTCTTTTATTCGTTATTCAGTATCACGTCATTGTTTGAGATGAAACCGTCGCTCAAAATGTGAAAAACTGGATTATTCTGAAAATATCGCCATTCTTGGCCTAAAACCAGCTATTGCATATGGCTTCATGAATGTTAATAGCACTTGTAGTTGTTTTGTGCTTAAAAATACCTAAAATTCTGAGTAGTTGATTGGAAATATTTGAAAGCTTACTTAAGTAGTTCCAATTTGATCTCTTTCTAAGTACATGTACCTAATAAGTTGTCAGTTGGATTAAATATTTAGAAAGTGTATTTCATGACTCTGTGGTGAGCCTGTCACTTTTGTATCTATTGATAAATCACTACCGAGAAACCCGGATACCGGGAGTCTGTTCGAGAGCTTCCAGTGCTGACCCTTGAATACCAAAGTAGACCTTCAGACAGATTTACTTGACATAATTGAAATTATTTGTTGAAATAACAGTGAGTCGAGCTGCCGGTACTTAGCTGTCAAAACTCGCGCCATATTTGAAATTTTGTTTTGAAACGAACCCATGTTGGATATTTATTTCACGTAAATGTTTTAAGTGCTTAAAAAGCCATGATAATATGAAAAGTTATTCATTGAAATTATAACTCCCAGATTTAGTATTTGATTGGACGGTTTCGCCAGGCCTTTGTTGTCCTCAATTTTTTTTCTCTTTTATGAACTGTAACTTGGTCGCCATCTTAGTGAGATGTGTTTAGCTCATGTTATTTGATTTCAAATCTAGTAATTATAATGAATTACAGGTGAGTTTTGAATTTTAAATTCAAATCACTAGCCCTTAATTCACTCTAATGTTGATTCTAGTCCTAGGACGGGTATTATGGCTTAGGCAATAGTTTCATATTGTTGGAGTACAATTGGTTTGGAAATTGTTCCTATCCTGTAGATGTAGGCCTATATTTTTACTGTTTCTTCTTAACTCTTCATTCTAATGGGTATGCTGGTTGTTTGAAGTAATAAAGGATCTGTCATAAGTTTCCCTTCATATCAGATTTATGATAAATACAAAACGGGTATCATCAATCTAATATGAAGGGAAGCGAATGACAGATTATTTTTATCATAAAATACACAAATAAACTGTATAATTGGGATCTGAAACGAATATTTTGCACTTGACCGCCTCTGAAACAATGGAAATTTCGTCCGCTTAACAATGACGTGACGTGATATTGACTGTTCCTATTCGATTGTGACGTCATTTCCGGAGTGCGGTTGTTATTGAATCTGTGTGACTATAATGACAATGTGAATGTGTTGACCTTTCTTTGTTAGAATATTATTTGTATAGTCATTAGAATAAACAATGCACTACTATTTTGCCACATGGACACTTATTAACTGATATTGACGGATATGCTGGCTTTATTTAGTTTATGATTGTACACTTCTGAACAATTTAGTTCTGCAATTTAATAGAAATTATAGCAAGTCTTTAAAGGTTAATGTCACATTGTCATTATTCTGGGTTGATAACATTTCCACAACATGACAAAGCGACAAATTAACATAAACACTGCTAACTTAGAGGAGCTCAATGGTATTAGGGAAAGACGTGTTCCTGCAGAAAAATGAAAAATAGACCAATACCATTGGAAGATGTTCAGTCATCATCATGTTTGCCCAGCACAACGTGAGATCCCCTGAAAAAGAACTAAATGAGAGGAGCTAAGAATTGCAAGATGAACTTGTTAATAGAGACAGGGCAATAAAGAATATGAGACAAGAGTACAGTGACGCAATGAAGAGAATAGAAGAGAGGTTTGAGATGCAGAGGAGGGAGTTTGATCAGCGAAGGAAACAGGCCGATATGAAAAAAAAAGAAATTTTGGTAGAATTATTGAAGATACAGGAAACAAAGGCAGATAATCCCAGTGCTACAACAGAGGATGTTATAAAGATGTTGGCCCCTGGTGGAGTATATGCCGGATAGGAAGCCTTTCACGGGATAAGAAGGGTAAAACAGGAAACAGGAAAAGATGTTAGTGAGAAGAATAGGTATTGGGATGGTCATGCCCATCCAAAGATGTCCACATTTGATGGAAAAAGTGACGACTGGAGGCCATATTATCAACCATTTTCTAGAAATTTCAGGCAGGTATAACTGGCCTGAGGATCAGAAACTGGACAAGTTGTTAGAATGTTTGAGGGATAAGGTACTGAAATTTATCAATACCCGATCAAGGACGGTGCAAAACAATTTAACCCAACTCTACATGATGATGAATGAGAGATTTGGGAGGAAAGACATGTCATCTGAAGGAGGTAACAAGATATCCGCCAGAACATATATGAGCCAATCGAAGAGTATATAGCTCAGGAGCTTGCAGCTGATGAATTCCCGAATTCTCCAGAAAACTTTATGGAAATTGTTGCAGTTGATGCGTTCCTGAAGGGTTGTAGTGACAAGAACGCAGCCCTAACCTCCACGAACAGAAACCCCAAGTCATTGAATGAAGCTCTTAAGCTGGTAAAATGCGCCATGACTAAAAACAAGGTGATTTATTGGTCTAAGAAATCAGAATTACGGAGGGTTTCCTTCGAGGAAAGTGATGAAGAATCAACAGGAATCGTGAAACGAGCTGTCAATAAAGACAAAGGGCAAATAGGCTCTCGCAGGGTTGAGGACAGATGGCGGAAAACTTAACGGGATGTTCAGGAGTTGAAGGACAGATTTGAGTCGGATGTAAGGGAAATAAAAAAAATAAGCTTGGGGAATGTTCTTGACGTCATTTCCAAATTATATGGAAGGACAAATTAATCATCTTCCTCAGGTTCCCCAGTGACGAAATCTTCTGCAACGGATGCGTGGGTGATGATTATTTTATCAGAGATTGTCCATCGAAGGAGCAGGAACGGCAAAGGTCACTATCCCGAAATAGGACATTTGGAGTGACGAATAGGTCCAGATACCAATATCCATCGCAAAGAAAAATTTAAACGGCCAGGGACTGAGAAAGTAGGCTATTCCTTGGTCCAGTCAGGATACAGACGATGCCCACCACCTAAACCACCTGAGGAACCAGTAAAAACAATTGGCCGCGTGTACAACGGGAAGTACACAAGAGACACCAAATATTAAGCCTAAATTTCTTAGATCAACGCAACGCCGTAAATGAGCTACCCATCTACAACGTATTGCTTGGTAATCACAGAGTTCCATTTGTCTGTGTAGGCAATGCAGAAGATGAGAACTCCACAGTCTATTCGGTGTTCATTGGGGACGGGGGACGGCTCCACGTCACTCAGTTAGGCTGATAATGGTTCAGTTTAAAAATATATCAAGATTGCCTTCGCCCTCCTCTTGTAGAGGTAACTTAATGATACAACCAACACATTATTTGGATGGGTTGATGACGGCAAAGTTGGTCACTGCTGATACCTCAAATGACAAAAGTCTCTGATAAATATATAACGATCAGCCGTGGACATCCGTTCGGGGTTAAGATGGAGGCCTGTGAGGTATTGGACAACCCGGAAGTCAGTAAGGGGGTCAGACTTGTCAGGTCTAATATGGGTGTTCCATGTAGATATTCAGTAGAAGATCAACTCAAAAAGGACCTCCCTGAGCATTTAAGAGATTTATTTGTCCGGTCGACTGTGAATCTAGATGTGGAACAAACACCAAAGGTCTATAATCTGATAGACAGTTTCGTGGAAGTGGTTGCCAAAAATTACCTTGATCGGGAGGTGTTAAATGGGGCAATCAAACACAGGATTAACACTGAGGATGCCAAACCAATTCGGCAAAGGATGGGAAAACTCCCTTGGGGTTTGAGGAGGAAGAGAAAGCACACCTGGATCAGATGATAGCCAAGGAGTCATACAACCACCCGAATCTGAATGGGCATCACCCCCGTTCCTGATACGGAAGCTATATGGCTCCTTTAGGTATTGAATAGAATTCAAGGCTCTGAATAAGGTCACTGTTAAGGATGCTTTCCCACTACCTAGGATAGAGACCTGCACTGATATCTTGGCAGGAAATACCTTCATGAGTAACATGGACATGGCGGCGGGCTATTGGCAGGTAGAACTGGAGGATCAAGACCGTCACAAAACTGCTTTTGTGACTAAATATGGTTTGTTCGAGCATTTGTGTCTTCCGATCGGGTTATGCAACAACCCAGCAATTTTTCAAGGGTAGTACAACTTGACCTGCATTTAAGTCATGGGACATATGCCTTTCATACCTACACGACATTCTCGTCCTTCGCAGGAATCTCAATGAACACCTGGGAAATCTAACGAAGGCCCTGGAAAGGTTTAAACATCGTAACCTTAAGCTCAAACCCAAGAAATGCAGTTTGTTCCAGACAAAAGTGAAGTTCATGGTTAAGTTGGTCACAGCAGTTGAGTTGTCAGTTAATTCTGAACATGTAGATGCAATGAAGAAATAGCCCGTGCCAACCACCAAAAAAGAAATGGAATCTTTTCTCGGTTTCATGAACGATCACCGGGAGCAAATCAAGGCGTATGCTGGTATTGTAGTACCACTTCACAGTCTGACCGGGGTAAAAAAAGGAATTTATTTAGGGGAGCCTGAAGTTGGTTCCTAGTTCCTAGTTCCTAGTAACGTTTAAGATAAACGGAACTAGGAACCAGACCCTAGTTCCGTTTAAGGTAAACGGAACTAGGAACCAGACCATAGGTCCGTTTAACATAAACGGAACATGGAACCAGACCCTAGCTCCGTTTAACATAAACGGAACTGGGAACCAGACACTAGTTCCGTTTAAAATTGAAATAACACTATAATTCGAACTTCGACCAAAATACTAGGTCTGTTTTAGAAAAAACATCATAACCAGCCTCTTATAAAATCGACTGGGAACTCAAATCCACAACCTTTCACAGGAAAATTATGACTACCATAACCTTGGTCTTACACGGAACTGAGTGTCAGACTCCAGTTACGTTTTACCTTAAACGGAACTGGAAACCAGACCCCAGTTCCGTATAGTAAACGTTTATGTTTTTGCGTAATTCTTTCCCTGTCTACTTCCATTCGCAAAACGAAAGGTCAAAGGCCCGTAGTTATATCAGAATCAAGGACAGGAATCAGTGTCAGACTCCAGTTACGTTTTACCTTAAACGGAACTGGGAACCAGACCCAAGGTCCGTATAGTAAACGTTTACGTTTTTTGTAATTCTTTCCCCGTCTACTTCGCAAAACGAAAGGTCAAAGGCCTGTATTTATATTTGAATCATGGACAGGAATCGAACACACAACCTTTCACACGAAAATTAACACCACCATAGCCTCTATAAAGTAACTGGTCTTATACGGAACTGAATGTCAGACTCCAGTTACGTTTTTCCTTAAACGGAACTGGGAACCAGACCCTAGTTCCGTTTAACATTAACAGAACTGGGAACCAGACCGGGGTCCGTATAGTAAACGTATATGTTTTTTTTGTAATTCTTCCCCTGTCTACTTCGCAAAACGGAAGGCCAAAGGCCCGTAGTTATATCTGAATCAAGGACAGGAATCAGTGTCAGACTCCAGTTACGTTTTACCTTAAACGGAACTGGGAACCAGACCCCAGTTCCGTATAGTAAACGTTTACGTTTTTTGTAATTCTTTCCCCGTCTGCTTCGCAAAACGGAACGTCAAAGGCCTGTATTTATATCTGAATCAAGGACAGGAATCAACCCACAACCTTTCACACGAAAATTAAGACCACCATAGCCTCTATAAAGTAATTGGTCTGATACGGAACTGAGATTCAAACTCCAGTTACGTTTTTACTTAAACGGAACTGGGAACCAAACCCCAGTTCCGTATAGTAAACGTATACGTTTTTAGCTCACCTGCCCGAAGAGCAAGTGAGCTTATGCCATGGCGCGGCGTCCGGCAACTTTTCCTAAAAGTTGCTACTTGTCATAAACGACTGAGCAGATTTCTACCAAATTTTGGTGCCACGCATGTGTGAGAAGAGCTCTAGAGATCCTGAAGCGTCTTCAAATATTACCTCTAAAATTAACCTATAAAGTAAGCGACATCAGAAGATGTTATTCTACAGGGGCTTGGTTTCAGGATACTTTCGGTTAGTATTTTCCGGATACTTTCGGTTAGTAATAAACCTATACACACCAGTAAATAACAGCAACATTTTTTTTTATCGAATCCGGTGTTTATACACATTCGAAAACCTTATAAAAATTGAGGGTATTAAAAAAACCTCAGTACCCTAATTTTTTATAAGGTTTTAGAATGTGTATAAACACCGGATACAAAGTGTTGCTGTTATTTATTGGTGTGTATAGGTTTATTACTAACCGAAAGTATCCCGAAACCGAGCCCCTGTGTGTTATTCATATGACTATGATACACCTATTTGTACCAAACTTCAGCTAGATATTTGAAAAATTGACCGAGTTATGATAAATTGAATTTTTATGACCGGTGGCGTGGCACACGTGTGTAAAGAAATCTACTGATCGTGAAGCGTCTTCAAACTATATCTCTAAAATTAATCNAAGTTTTCGTGCCAAGGTATCTCAGTGAACTATAATTAGTGTTATTATACCTTCTGTTAAAATCACGTAATCTGATTGGTTGAGAAAGATGTGAACATTTTCAATGTTACTTGCTCGTTTTACAAAGATAAAGAAGACAGGGGGTTATTCCAAAAAAATATCACATGCGCCAAACGTATGCGTGCACGGTTCGTCCCAGTGCCAGGGTGTTATTCCAAAAAATATCACATGCGCCAAACGCATGCGTGCACGGTTCGTCCCAGTGCCGGGTGTTATTCCAAAAATTGTTACATGCGCAGAATGTATGCGCCCCTGGTTCATTCCAGTGAGAACTTTTCTGAAACGTTTGTCGACTACTGGCGATGCGTTTGTTAACCTAAATATGACACTCGGTATAATAAACTAAAAATCACATTCATGAGAGGGCGATATTGCATATTTTCACCCCTCGGAAAGCATTGTTGACCTCGGCTTCACCTCGGTTAACAATGCTTCCTTGGGGTGAAAATATGCAATATCGCCCTCTCATGAATGTGATATTTATTTAAGCATTGAACTGTTTTTTTTATGGTACTTATGATCTATTTGAATGACACAGCTTTTCAAGCAAACAATATAATGCGCGCTAGCGCATTATGATTTTTTTGCTTGCAAAGCTGTGTCATTCAAATAGATCATAAATACCATACAAAAACAGTTCAATACTTATATTTACGTTTTCTCTGCCTCTTATGTTCTTTTTTAACTTATAATTTATAATTAAAATTAAAAATGCCCGCCTTATCGACAGTCCACACAATTTCGTTCAATAGTTTGAACAGCGTATTGTCGCGTGCTGATTGGCAAACAAAGTAGTACTTTGACATTTTAACAAACACTTCAAATTTATTCCACAATTTAGTATCAATACAATTGCGTATGATATGTCTATAGGGTGATTCCAGTTTTTCAATAGAAATCTGAGCTGAAAGTTAGATTTGAAATTGTTTCGATTTTCCCCCGGAACAAATTTCGCGCATGGATAAATACAGTGAACACCGTGAATGGGACCTTGACCTCCACGAGGGAGTTATTTTTGGAAGTTAATTCGAACTTTTCTCTTTGCTCATTTTGTGAAGAATCCAGGCGTGAATGTATTTGTTGATTGTATGGGAACCCGACAACAGTCGGTAGATTCTATAACAGCATCGTTATTTGACATGTCGTCTGAAACTGAGGAACCGTGGATCCGAGACGCGTGAAACTGATAGCGTTTGAAGTGAGTGATCTTGCGACGGAGCACAGGTTCGTTACAAATGTCTGAAATGACGAATGTTTATGTATGCTGTGACTCATATCAGTAGGTCTGTAACATATGTGTCAGTAGGTCTATAGAATATGTGTATTTCAGACATTTATAACGAACCCCTGTTGATCAGTGCAGTGTAACAGACGATATTTCTGATAAATTGCATGAGCGTTAAAATTGTTTCCATTGCCGGCATTGGTGATTTCAACCGATGTGCATTTTGTAGGATATTGCAGACCTTGTCCGTTGAATATAGGCTACATGGAGAGCGGAGTCCTTGAGGGTCCTAGCTGGTATGGAGTCGGGACCTGAGGTCTTATGCGGCTTCACTCAGTCCAGTCAGCAGCTTATGTACTCCTCGCATATCTGTGATAATGTCGGGCGCTTGCTCCTTCCTTTGTCCGGAATTTCACTCTCAAGTCCTCTTCTATGTAAACCGATTCGAACTGGCTGTTTAAGATCTCAAACTTAGTTCCGGTGTCGCTGTGTAGGAATTCGAAGCCGTCTTGGTGGTTTAATGGGGCAACTCCACTGCTGTCTGTCCTTTTACCTTTTAGATACGACCAGAACTATTTATGGCTGTCCGTGTATTGGTTTCTAATGACTTCATCTAGGTATATGTCATGTGTTTTCCCCGTTTCTTACTGTGTGATGACCTTCAATTTCCTATATCTTTTCCAATCCTTCTCTGTCTTAGTGCTCTGAGCTTTCTTGTAGGCCATTGCTTTCTTCCTACTCAGGCGATTTATGTCACTGTTCGCACACGAATTGGTGTGTGCTGATGACGTGAGTTTTGATGAAACGTGTTTGTCGATTAGACTCAGTCATCTGTCTTTAAACGCGTTCCATATCACATCCACATCACTATCTGGTAGTTGGTCAAACTCCCTCTGGAAATCCTCAAATTCCCCATTGATACTCTCGGAAGATCTCTAAAGATGACACAGAATCATCTAGCCAAGTTTCCGTCTCGATCACTATTTCTGCTGACGTGAAATCGCATAAGACTCCGACTTCACTAGACTTGTTTTTGTTGCTTTGAAAGTTCACCACTATGATACGTAGGCTTTGTTTATGTGTGAGTGGTTTATCGCGTCCCCTCCTCTTTGAAGGAGTTAGTATCACTCACAATAATCGATTCATAAGTTATTGTCCTAGGCTCGGTTATAACCGGAACGAGGACGTAAAGCCCCATCAATCAATCAATCAATCAATTGATTTGTCACATGTGATACAATACACTGATCTCTTCATTGCACGCTGCATGGCACCACTCGTGACGTTTCACCTACAGGCTTTCTTGAACACACCGCATGGATATGAGTTCTGACGTTGTGGTCTTGGATTGGTCTCGAGACCACTAATGACAAGGGAAAAAAGTTTGTACCTGTTTCTGATACTGGGAGTTTCTTATTATGCTTCAGCCAAACGTAAACCGACTCTTTGTTGGGGATTGTGTCTGTATGCTGTAATGACAGCGAGTAATCGTTCTCATCGTGTATGAAGTTATTCAGGACTTCCCGTCCTTCGTAATACACATATTTTACTTGCCGTATTTTTGTGTCGTCATTTCCGTATTGCGTATCGGGCATTTCAATACCGTAGTGTAAATTGTAGTCAATAATACATGTGCCTGACGATGATATGTCAACACCCGATATCGAAAATTAGCTGGGAAATGTGTAATCACACGTACTTCAGAAATAAAGATTCCGTTACAAAGACAGAAACGGACTCACGGAAAGACACTGACAGGAGACCAGGCGACTTTAAGAAGGTCATATATGAAGCACACGGAAAGCGACTTAGCGTTTTGTGTACCTACACCACTTAACAAGCTCGAGGTCGTTGCGACTTTCGCTGTCGAGCGAGTTACGCTCTGTCGAGTCAATCGTTTTTATAAATACAGTTCACTGACTCTGTTGAAATAGTGTTTTGTAAACATATAAAGATCCCGATGAAAATGCGTATGAGGGTGCACGTGAGAACGGCATACCATGCGATAGCCTCTGGTTACACATGTATCTGAAATGTAAATATACCATGCGTAAGCGGGCTGTGGAATGATGTCCAAAGTGTACATGACTAAGAGTAATTTAGTTCCATGAAAGAACAATAAATTGTCACTTTGGATATCATAATTTCTATTAATTTTAATCACTGATATTTTTTACTAGAGATAACTGTCATTGTGTAAATTTAATCCCGCTGTAAAATTTTCCAATTTGTTTCAAGGAAGACAACTCTCGACATGATCAAAGTGATTGTAAAATGTAAAATGAATTATTAAGCCATTGTGTATAATTTTGTTGAATTGTCCACTATTTATGGTATAAAAATGTGTGTCCTGTTTGCTTTTAGCTTGTAGATTATCACTTTTATCCACACTTTCATCCTGATCCTGGTCAGTTAGCTATATATATAGGCGCTTGTAAAAGAGTTGAATGATGATCGTTAGTAAAGTTGAAAATGTTCCCAAAATCTTTCTGTTTCATGCAAAAGGTATGATGTAAATTTCGATTAGAATACAGTCAATTTCACTCTTTTTGTCACCTGCCAGAGTTCCTTGCACCACCGGACATGCACATTCCTACACTAGTTACAATTGGTTTCCCTCAGTATTGGGACCTGGTGAACTATATACTGTTACACCCTACATGTAAATGCCGAAAAATGTAAAAAAATAAAATTAAAAAAATACAGCTGAAAATACGAATAACCATTGAAATAGACAATAAGCTAATAATAGAAAGTGTATAAAGCAGCGTGGATTGGCGCAAAGCAACCACGCCAATATAACGCGTGCCCAGCAGAATGATTGATTCATTGTAACGGTTATTATCTAATCAGTGACTATTTAAAATAAAGGTGACCATAAAAAAGCTCGTACTTCAGCTTAATTCCAACATGTAGTTTCAAACTTGGTTTTTATCATATCTGAGCTGTCTATGTAGAAAAAATAGATAGAGCCAGTACACGTAGGATAATTAAACGTGGTAAAGCTCAATTGGAAAGTTTCACAAGTAAGTTTTAGATCTCATTTTGACTCTTGTAAGGAAAAGAGTGACTAAAGATATGGGTAAGGATATTTCTATGCTCCTTAGAAATCGCGTTATGCGAGGTAGACAGTGAAAGAATTAAAAAAAAAACCATATACAATGTACGTTTACTATACGGAACTAGGGTCTGGTTACCAGTTCTGTCTATGTTAAACGGAACTAGGGTCTGGTTCCTTGTTCCGTTTATGTTAAACGAAACTGGGGTCTGGATCCCAGTTCCGTTTAAGGAAAAACGTAACTGGAGTCTGACACTGATTCCTGTCCTTGATTCAGATATAACTACGAGCCTTTGACCTTCCGTTTTGCGAAGTAGAAAGGGAGGTTACAAAAAAACCCGATATACGTTTACTATACGGACCCCTGTCTGGTTCCCAGTGTCGTTTACGTTAAACGGAACTAGGGTCTGGTTCCTAGTTCCGTTTATCTTAATCGTTTTTTGTTAAACGGAACTGGTGTCTGGATCCCAGTTCCGTTTAAGGAAAAACGTAACTGGAGTCTGACACTCAGTTCCGTATACGACCAATTACTTTATAGAGGCTATGGTGGTCTTAATTTTCGTGTGAAAGGTTGTGGGTTCGATTCCTGTACTTGATACAGATATAACTACGCGCCTTTGACCTTTCGTTTTTCGAGGTAGACATGGAAAGTATCACAGAGAACTTAAACGTTTACTATACGGAACTGGGGTCTGGTTCCAAGTTCCGCTTAAAGAAAAACGTAACTGGAGTCTGACACTGATTCCTGTCCTTGATTCAGATATAACTACGGGCCTTTGACCTTCCGTTTTGCGAAGTAGAAAGGGAAAGAATTACAAAAAAAACCCATATACGTTTACTATACGGACCCCGGTCTGGTTCCCAGTTCCGTTTATGTTAAACGGAACTAGGGTCTGGTTCCTAGTTCCATTGATGTTGAACAGAACAGAGGTCTGGATCCCAGTTCCGTTTAAGGAAAAACGTAACTGGAGACTGACACTCAGTTCCGTATAAGACCAATTACTTTATAGAGGCTATGGTAGTCATAATTTTCCTGTGAAAGGTTGTGGATTTGAGTTCCCAGTCGATTTTATAAGAGGCTGGTTATGATGTTTATCTGAAACAGACCTAGTATTTTGGTCGAAGATCGAATTATAGTGTTATTTCAATTTTAATCAGGACTAGTGTCTGGTTCCTAGTTCCGTTTATGTTAAACGGAACTATGGTCTGGTTCCCAGTTCCGTTTATGTTAAACGGATCTAGGGTCTGGTTCCTAGTTCAGTCTACCTTAAACGGAAGTAGGGTCTGGTTCCTAGTTCCGTTTATATTAAACGGAACTAGGGTCTGGTTCCTAGTTCCGTTTACCTTAAACGAAACTAGGGTCCGGTTCCTAGTTCCGTTTATCTTAAACGTTACTAGGAACTAGGAACCAACTTCAGGCTCCCTTTATTTAGAGCGATCAACATTAGAAAGCTTTTGAGGTACATTGTCCTAGGGAAGCTGCAAGTGATCTCTGTTATGTTCGGATATTTCGGCACAACGAGTACCTGAAGATTACAAGATACATCGGCATTGCTTCGAGACAGTATTTAGGAGCTCCAGTCTTGAGTAAGCAGGTTTCATGAATGCAAGATTGGCATTTCTCCTTTGCTACTCAGGAACGAAAACAGGGACGGTATACACAATGCTCCAACATCTCCCTGAAGAGAGTCGGATGCTACCATATGAGGGAGGATTCGGATCGGATCAATAAATGACTGGAATCCTGGGTATGTCTGTAGAGGAGATGGCATCTCTACAACCTGTAAAGGCAGCCGATGCTGAGGACCTTGTATATACTTGTTATAATCCCGTGTTGATGTTATATGTGCTGTTGCTGCTTGGTTGCTCTATGTGTGTACATGCTTTACTGTGTGTGCATATAATGACACCTTTTAAGCGGCTTTCATTGCGGGGGATGAATTTACGTGTATGAACATATGAACCACTTTTAGAAAACGAGGAGGAATGTGGTGAGCAAGTCACTTCGGCATACGTTGGTGGAGCTTCCAGAGCTGGTCGTTTAATACGAAAGTAGACCTTCAGACAGATTTACTTGAGAACCCGAGCAGTACAGACGTCCCCTGGACCTTGTCCTGTAGTGCTCCTCTGGCACAACAACTCTGAAAAATGACCCAAAATCATTAGATTATTTAGATTATACAACTTCACCTGTTATCGTCACACACTCGACGTCCATGTTTGAGAGTATGACTTGTTTACTATTTAAAATCATTTGTTTCTAATGTGTTCTTACTAAATACGACATCACAAATAAACCCATAGCATAAAAATGTATTCTGAAATACTCAACATCTGAGTAAATTTGAACCATTTAGGTACACTTCGGTGCAATACTAAGTACATACATGTTGATCGTTCTAAGATGAATTTGTACCTTAGAATATATATTTTTCGTGGCTCTTCATAATTTACCGAAGAATTCTAAATTCACCAGGTTGGGCACAACGCCGCATATAGGTAAGAATCCTGCATTTGGGTAACAGTTATCGTTTTGAGTAACAATTTTATTTTGAAATGGAGCTATGAGCAAAAAGGGCGTCATTTATTCTTCCAACATAATCCAATAAATAATTCAATGAGGCACATTTGTACACAAAATTCTAACCTGAACCTAACTTTTGGTTAAACTAACAAACCGTATCACTGACTTTGTTCTCTATTGACTACAGTGTGTAGTCCTTTGGATCATCAAGTGCAAATGTGTCAGGTGAGTAGATCTATCTACAGCTACCCAACACTACGCTATGTGCAATAAAGATGATAAAGTGGCTATAATTGATGTATGGCTATTAAATTTGTCACCAGTTACATTTTTTGTTTCAAATTCAAGTGACGCTTTACAATTGTCATAAAAATGGCCAAACCTTTTCTGTCTTAATATTTACCATACGAGTATATGGAATCTGTCCACCATCTGATAAACTGGACATAATATGACAAGTTAAAATGTATATTGCTTGAATTTAATGTGGTGTATATATGAATTTGTTTACAGATAAAAAATTGACCATAACTTATTCTCATAAATGTAGTCATACGAGTTTATGCAATCGGCCTATACCTGACTATACAATTATAAAAAATGCGTAAAGGTAATCATATGATAAATATTATTTGGCTCATAAGATATAACCATAAACTTGTCTGAGTTGCTAATACATTCTTTGGTTTGTGTCGTTTTATTTTAAAAGGTTTGTCTATAATTATAACTGTAGTACAGTGTGGAGGCCCAGTGCTATAGCGAATATTATTTCGAATGCAAAGAAAAGCATGTCTTCACTGAAAATTGATTATTACTTATACTTCTGTGTGTGTCTGTGTGTTTGTGTCTGTGTGTCTGTATAATACAAGTATTATTGCTAATGATGTACAATATATATTCATTAAACTTAGTAATAATTGGTAGATTGACTCAGCATTTATGTAATCGCAATAAAGGTGACATTGCCGCGGAGTTACCTCCCGTCTCTATCAGTATGTGTTTGTGTATCTTATACAGACATGTATATGTTACTTTCTGTGTTCTGTATGCTTGTCATGAGAGATCACTCTCCAAATATGTTTGTAATATTATGTATTGTAATACAACATAAACTAGCAACAACCTGCCAGGTTACAAATTATATATACATCTAATGATACACAGTACATAGAAATCTTGGACAATGTTAAACACTACATCTGTACAATCTACGCTCCTTTAAAATAAAGAAACAAAATATTGACGACAGAAAGGTTGGGAAGAGGTGGGTTTAAGAATTAATTATCCCGAGAGCTTGATGAGCGTACAAATACAGTGGCTGCCTGATGCAGGGATATGTCCCTGAGTGAGATAGCGTCACCTCTGACCCCTTGACCAATCAGTGACCAGCCTCAGAAACCCTGACGCTGTCATCGGCAGCCAATCATTGACATTGAACCGTTTATTGTGCCAACAAGTCAAGCTCCAAAATTAAATTAAAATAACAGTAAATCTACAAAACTTATTGTTATGACATTACGAGCATTAGTTAAGCTAATTGATTAGCTGCCATTTATCTTCTGTCTATCTTGAAGCTGTAAGACACGCCTCAAGTATGTATTATATGTATGTATACCTATGGGTCGTAAGACCCCCGGAATAAATTTGAATTGAATAAAGGTTACCAATCACACACAAAGACACACCTCAGGGAGTCTACCTGTGCGTATATATATGATGTGTTGAGTGAGGAAAGTGGTCATTGCTGTGTGTACATGTTGATGAGAACGAAGTGTCGTCCACTTGAATGGTTTTCAGCTCGATCACAGAAGAAGGCGATTCGTATCTGTAAGTTTTCGATATGAGAATATCGCTTAGATAGAAGGCATAGAACACGTCTTTCTCAGTTTCAATAACTTGTTGTTTTAAATAAGCGTTTATCATTTATATATAATCAGATGAGAATCTTTGTTTTGCACAAGAGCATAGCATGGGCTATAGAAACAAGTTAAAAAATCATGCAAATTTAGTTTTGCACATAAGCAGCAAATACGTGTCTGATAGTAAAGGAATTGCCCATGTGAAATTCTGATTTCCTCACTTGAGGCAAAGGATTCTAACACAAGCTCATGTGAGCTACATCGATTATAAGTTATTTACATATGAACATATAGAATACAGTACTTTCCTTTCAATATCAAACCACCATTTTTAAACCGGCAAACAGGATTTAAGGATGACAGGGACATTTATGTAATATTTTTACTGTATGCATGAAATTAATAAGGTAATGTATTTTTATTTTGAACGTTTTGAAAGCAAATATCTACTTAATAACACGATATACCTACTATAATATTCTTGAAATGGTGCTACTGATCCACTTTATTTTCGTGCTAAAAAATGGAAGGAAGTAGGTATAATAATTAACCGTCATTGTGAACAATTATTATTCATAACCGGTATTGGCGAATCTGTTTTTAGATTTTACAATAAGTGACGATAGATTTTTAGTTAAGAAATGGAGTATGTTAATACATCTGTTTAAATACATGGCTTAAATCCTGTTTGATACTTAACAAGATATGGTTGTAAAAGGATGATCACTTCAGTCCAAGTGTGAATAGTATGTATTAACCAATTTGAAGCTGGTAAATCGTAAGATTTATTTTTTATTTTTACGAGTGTTATTGTAAACAATGAAAATACACCAACTGGAAAACCAAGGTTTTTAATATTCAAATCGCTTGTCCAATATATGCAGTCAATATCCGTTCTTGCGCGAAATTCTATCAGTACCTGCCGCTCGTTTTCTTTAAATGAAACTGACGTTAGTAACATGTAAATGGGCGAAATATGTACATATTTATTTGCAATTAAGAAGAGCCTAAAAGTTGATGGTCAAAGAAACAGCATTCATTGATACTAAATAGAATACGGAATTACTATGGCATTACGTACAAACACAACATTTTGATTATAAAAAGATGCAATAGAATAATAATAATACAATTGTAAGAGTAATTAAACACGGCCTGACAAAATTATATGGATTAAAAAAAATGTATATAAACTAAAACTGCAGTTGAATTTTGTTAAAAATCTAAATGCTTTGTGGATTGGTCTGTTGTACAAGTTATGGACTTTAAACAAAGATGGCCAGGTACCGTTACTTGAACATGGTATATGTATAGTATGTTATGCCCCTGCACTCATAACAAGCAAAACTCGGACAACAATATGATGAAAATGGCCACCAGATTGGTGACATTGAATTTATTAATATCAATAGAGCCACACAAGGGAAAATTATATGAAAAATGCACCACACACGCATGGCAGCCACTACTACAAACAATAACAGCTAGCCAAAGTGGGTTGCCAAAAAACGCCAAACATTGGTCAATGGTGGGGTTGCCAAACCAATCTTTACATGTTTACTGCGAGCCGGCTACCCCAACCCTGTTAATTAGGGGAGGTAGGTTTACCCAATGCTCTGACCAGTCGGCAAGTGTTGTCTCACTTCAACATAAACTAGCAACAACCTGCCAGGTTACAAATTATATATACATCTAATGATACACAGTACATAGTAATCTTGGACAATGTTAAACACTACATCTGTACAACCTACGCTCCTTTAAAATAAAGAAACAAAATATTGACGACAGAAAGGTTGGAAAGAGGTGGGTTTAAAAATTAATTATCATGAGAGCTTGATGGGCGTACAAATAAAGTGGCTGCCTAATGCAGGGATATGTCCCTGAGTGAGATAGCGTCACCTCTGACCCCTTGACCAATCAGTGACCAGCCTCAGAAACCCTGACGCTGTCATCGGCAGCCAATCATTGAATCGTTTATTGTGCCAACAATTCAAGCTCCAAAATTAAATTAAAATAACAGTTAATCTACAAAACTTATTGTTATGACATTACGAGCATAAATTAAGCTAATTGCTTAGCTGCCTTTTATCGTCTGTCTATCTTGAAGCTGTAAGTCACGCCTTAAGAAATACTAATAAGACTGCTGTGCTTGCTCAAGAGGGCGCTTATTTCAGTTGTAAAAAAGGGCTATAACTGCTACAGAAAACACTTATTTCAGTAGTAAACTTAGGCCATGGCTGCTACAGAGAACACTAATTAGTAATATAGTAATCACTATGTCTGTCTGTCTGTCTGTCTGTCTGTCCGGTCGTCCACAAATTTTGTTTCTGGCTGATAACTTTGGTACATAAAACTTGGTCAAGATGTTAAGTTCGAGAAAAGACACACTGAGGTAAAAAATCAAGGTCAAAGTCATTAGGTTCGAAGGTCAAGGACAATTTTTGTATCTTTTCCCTGATGAACATTTTGTTACGACATTATGATGCAAAGTTGGTCGGATTTAACAAGAATTCAACTGATCAAAGGTCAAGGTAACTGGGTCAAAGGTCAAGGTCAAATTTAGTATATTTTCACTGGTGAACATTTAGTTTTGACACTTTGAAGCAATATTGGTCGGAATTAAACAAGGAGTCTACTTACTAAAGGTCAAGGTCATGATTTTTTTTTTTATCTTATTATGAAGCAAAAATGTTCAGACCTTAACACGGAGTCAACTTACCAAAGGTCCAGGCTATGGGGTCCAAAGGTGAAAAGACAAGGTCAAGTTTTGTATTTTCACTTATGAACATTTTGTTATGATATTATGAAGCAACGTTGGTTGGAATTAAAGAATGAGTCAACTGACCAAACATTAGGGTCACTGGGTTAAAGGTCAAGATCATTTGGGTCCAAAGGTCAAAGACAAAGTGGATCTCTTACTTTGACTCTGGCTCTTAATGGGGGAGGTATTTAAGGTGAAATAAAACAAATCAATGCTAACCAATGAGTATTGCACCGGTATTTACATTGCTGTTAGCACAGCAAATATGGATGTGGAAGGAAACAAGACTCACATCAAAGTACATGTAAAATGTATATTTTGCTTCCTTGTAATTCTTTTTGAAGTCCAAATGTCAAACGTCAAGCTCAGATATATGGGCAGATTGCTTCTTGATGATTATGGGAGATATATTGCCACGAGACGGGGCCCTTACTGACCTGTCAGTGTTCTAGTTTCAGTAGTAAAATAAGGGTATGACTGCTACAGAGGTAGATACTTGATGTAAAAATGTCAACTTATGGTAATTCAGTAAATCAAGGAAATATTATGGAATACGATATGCTTGTTACTCTCTTTATCCTTTGTTGATGATATTCATGTCGATATACCATACATACAGTTGTTGTTATCAACATGACACAGATGCTACAGACAGCACATATTTAAAAAGTTGAAAATGTTACAAATCAAGTGATTTTATCAAAGATAGAATAATGCAGTCACATTCATTGAGATGGTTCTAGCTATCAAATTATTTGACAGTTTTTGTGAAAATTTACTTTGGACAAACCAGGGACAGGTTCCAATATAGCCAGGTTCGGTCAAAGTTCTTGGCTGCTGTTGTCTAGGGAAAATAAGATTATTTCTTGACCATGTATCCAGCAGAAGAATGGGGGTAACATCCTTCTTTGCTTTCACTAGTTTAAAAAGATATAAATTGATGAAGTTATCAATTGGCTTGGAACAGTGGATGGATTGACGAAAATCTAACTGTAAGATATTTGATGGTAAATTTAAAATTTAATTGAGGGCAAGGTTTGTCATATTATTTTTTTTCATGATCTGACGATTCCTGTTTATCAAAACAATTTAAGACATTGATTCCTTGTTTTTCTTATTCGTTGACATCATGTCACTGCCTAGTACATTTTGGTAAATCTGCTGTGTAACAGGATAAGTTTGACCATTAAATGCGGACTTTGCTGGATCTCGAGGCCGTGTACAAGATTGCCACACACAAGGACTGGAAGCCCCCGCCTGCCGGTGCCACCCCAAAGCCTGCCGAGACACCAAGCTCCAGCATGGCTGACTCAGTAGAATCTAAGTATTTGAAGGCGCAGATTGACGCGCAGAGCGAGAAAGTCAGGACAATTAAGGTAAAGGGTGCCAATGCACCAGTTTTAATCGCGAAGAAGAGTTTTTTTTAGTATTTCAAATAGAAATCAAAGCAACTGAAAGGTGTATATCTGACTTAGAGTAACATACCACGCCAATATTTGTTTGTATCAATGCTCAATGTTTTCAATAGATTTTGTGGCCCATAAATTCGACACGATTTTGTGGTTAAGCCTTCATAATTCCTAGATGGCAACATTAAAGTAAAGTTTGAAGGCGTATAGTTCGATGCCTACATTTTTTTCTCGTTACTTCTTAAATTTCGATTATGAAAATGTGTATGGCTTACGACTTAAATACATATTTCACAATAGTGACAGTGTTAATAATATAGTTTATCTTGTTGGTATCCTTTAAGGGGCATCAAAGGCATGTCTACATGGTATTCACTGAGTGCCTAAATGATCAGATATGACAGTTTCGAGAATGTAATTATGGTGTTTCGACATTTATAGGCTAAAATTGATAAGGAGATACAGATATTGCTATCCCTGCAATGTAAATACAAGGACCTGACGAAGCTAGGTGAAGATGGGCACCAGAGCAAGAAAGAAGACAAACATGCCAATGAAATAAAACCAACAAAGAAACAGGACGCTGCATCGGTCCAGGATGCTTCAGCTAACAAGGACATAAACGAAATCACAAGGTAGGACAGGTGATCGAACTGTTGAACACAAGTAATTTTTTCTCACAAGATGCTTGTAAATCGTTTTGAGGGCCTACCCAAGATTAAAATATTTCGGTTACATGATTTATGAACATTCGTTCCAGCGAGTAACGGGGGAATATTTTGAAACATGAATTCCATCTTTTGTAGACTTTGTCTTGAGGCAAAGAAAGAAGAGAATATCTCTGAATGGTACCATGAGGTAAGTCTTTACATCTTTCTGAACAAAACCCGTTAGGGGTCGAAAAACCTGTTAAAACAAAACATTAACGTCTCAGAAATAAGTCCAAAATGTCAATTACGTGGAAACATTTGAACATTTACTTAGCCTCAGCTGCTGTCTAAAATACACTGGTATTATATAACAGTGTTTTCAATAGTTAAATTAGCAAGCTGTGAAGTTTATTGATGAAATGTTAAACAAACGATTTTTTTAAGATGTTTATGTCCATGGAGCTTTTTCCAGTTATTCATCAGAAAAATATTCCTTACATCTTAGAGATATATTAAAAAAATGAGCTCATGTGTCCTATAGATGAAGCTTAAGTCAATATCTTAACCAAATGGCAAGGTAGCCCCAAAATATCAGCAGAATGCTTGTGTATTGGTCAAGAAGTTAACCATTTTTTTTAACTTTTTAACAGCCTGGTCATGTGCATTTCAGAAATTGAGTAGCAATTAAAAACTTGTATTCGATTTTTTCTAAAAAAATGCTCCATTAATGAATTATCGCTCCAACATTAAAGATATTTTTTGAAACTCTTTCAATCGTTTTAAGTACAATTTCTTCTCTTTTTTTTCCGAATTATTTAGGTCCGATTGTCAAAAACAAAACTGCAGACAGCATTTCATTTCGTGTATATTTTGATCCATTTTACCAAAATAAAAAATGCTTCGAAAATAATTTCTTGATGGGTCATCTTGCAACTGGTCCTTTGCTCGAAACTGTACCTCACAATAGAGAATATTTTGTGTTTGCTAGGTGATAACAAAGTCGGAGATGATCGAGTACTACGATGTGAGCGGATGCTACATCCTGCGGCCATGGTCCTACTCTATCTGGGAAATCATTAAGGACTTCGTTGACGGCGAGATAAAGAAGCTTGGCGTGGAGAACACATACTTCCCAATGTTTGTCTCCAACAAGGAGCTGAGGAGGTTGAAATCACCGACTGAAGACTTCGCTTCCGAGGTCAAATCTATCGATCAGAATAACTCTGAAGAGTCAAACCGTTCCTCCGGATTGTTTGCATATAGGTTATGCAGTGCAGAGGTCAGATTTATTCTTGACCTTTGTATAAAAAAAAAAATGCCAGTCAATTCACTCGTCAAATGCGTCTGTTTTCTTCTTGTCGGCTAACTACTTCATATTACTCTGCAAGGTTCTTTGGTTATCATACGTATTATAGTTGTAAAAGTTTAAGATGTGTTGCTTTGTAATTGTAGATTGCCGTGGTAACTAAGGCTGGGGAATCCGATTTAGCTGAGCCAATTGGCATCAGGCAAACTGGTGAGATTGTGGTGCACCCTTCCTTTGCGAAATGGATTCAATCTCACCGAGACCTGCCGCTGAAAATCAACCAATGGTGTAATATCGTGGTACGTACGACAGTCTAAACTAAACCAATGGTGTAATATCGCGGTACGTACGACAGTCTAAAGTTACCCAGCCGATGCCAGTAACAAGAAACTCTGTTTCCAGGCATTTATATTTAAATCAATAATATAAAGAAATTGGTTTTAATGATATTGTATAAACATAGATGTTGTGGAATGTATGACAGGCAAAACCCAATCAATCGACTCCAGTATCTTTTTATTTACATAATGATATTTAGTAATCAAACTTTTAGGTAATGTCCTACCATATTTTCACATGTACCCCCAATCTAGGAGAGTTCCATACTTTGAAATCACAGAAAAAACATGCAATCAAAAGTAAATGAATTATTGACACATTTATCCTTAATTTGTCTGCGTAACTATATCACTATTTCCTTAATTAGAACAAATACTACACTTCAGCACTTAATAGTCCCTTGTCAGTTAGATTTTCATGTGTTATTACTAATTTTTCAGATCCTACAGAAATTTTATTTTGAAAACATTTGCTGTGTTAAGATTGCACTGCATATTGTTTTTTACAGAGATGGGAGTTAAGCCTTCAGCCATTCTTGAGAACAAGAGAGTTTTTATGGCAGGAAGGTCAAACGGCATACGCAAATGTCAAGGACGCAGAAGAGGAGGTGTGTTTCACTGCTCGTTAAAGGATAAAATTAAATCTTCGACAAGTGCATAACACATATTCGTTACATTTGATAATGCTGTGCAGAGGTAAGTACTTGGAAAGAGTTTTATGTTCATTGCCAGAACAGATTCGACCATTTCTAATGTCTCTGAAGTATTTGGCAATCTGAAACCCGTAAGTATAATAAAAATAGTTTGTTCAGTGAAATAAAGGCACCATTTTGATCCAAGTTTGACTCTGCGTGACACGTGTTTTTGAGGAATACGAGTTCGAATTCTGTTGCAGGTATACACGATACTGGAGCTGTATGCCCGAGTGTACGAGGAGCTACTGGCCATCCCAGTGGTACGAGGCAGGAAAACAGAAAAGGAGAAATTTACAGAGGCAGATTTTACAACTACAGTTGAGGCCTTTATGAGTGCAAGTGGGGGTGCCATACAGGTCAGTTAGTGTCAGCATCACAGCTAAACGTCAAACATTGACCAGTTAACTATTTTATGTGGCCCAATAGGATCCTTACCGTAACGATACAATTACCACTTTCTGGACCTTAATTTCAACGTGGTTGTTAAGTTTTATTATGAAATAAAGAGTGAATTTGCCAAACATAAATGATATATGTATTGCTAAGCAATATTGACCTAAATTGTTGTCGAATCAATTAAATATTATAAGTAAATGTTTTTGAGATGACAGGTATATGCTTTTACCTGTTTAATTGTAGGGAGCCACGTCTCATCATCTTGGTCAGAACTTCTCAAAGATTTTCGACATAACCATTGAGGATCCAGAGACGCAGGAGAAACAGTACATTTATCAGAACTCATGGGGTCTTAGCACCAGGACGATAGGTGTAATGTGTATGGTCCACGGTGACAACAATGGACTGGTCCTCCCACCAAGGATCGCCAGTGTACAGGTAGGTTGTTAGAGGTACACTATCAAGATGGAGGGGATATGGAGTTTATAAGCAATTATGTACAATATTTGCATGTTTGGTTGCGCCTGCTGCCAGTATTACCTGCTAGGTCCTATAATTGTAGATGTGTTTTGGTCCAAAGACCCATAAATGCTCACAATTTTATAATTATTACTTACACGTTCTTTTTCATTTGAAAATCTAAGATAATGTTAATATGATGACCAATATATTATTATTACAATTACGTCATTTTATGACGGCATAATATTCTTAAATAAGTGTCCATGTCATATTGAATTTATTAAACGAGTTCAAATAGTTTGATATTATACGAACCTTAAGGCGAGTGTCATATCAAATTATTAAAAGAGTTTAATCAATCAAATAAGACAGGAACACGAATGTTGGATTAAATTTATCACATCACATTCATAATTTGAAAAAACCCCACTTCAAACACATTATGTGTTATCAGCTCACTTTTTAAAGGAAAAAAGATATTGCCGTTCCGTGGAGTGCAAAGTAGTTCGAGATTTTTGTTTCTTATAGTTAACAACTTTCAATACAATGAAGACAATAGTGATAAAATAACAGCTTCAAAATCATTTAAAAAAACGGTAAATGCATCATGTGGCAGAGTAAATAAAATGAGTACCTTGAGTGGCATAGGACATATCCCCAAGGTATAGACCAATCGCAGCACCTTTAGGATTCATTACACGCGTGTAATAACATATTTATGACATGTCCGTATGACATATTACGTAAAGTCGGTCAGTCATATGATGGTAACAGTGTAGTGACTCTCATGTTTAGTGACTATATTTGATTCACGTGCGCAGGCATTTAAAGAGTGACTCCTGGACAGGGAAGTTGCACAGGTAAATGGAGAGGATGCAGGTGATTACATTAACCAATCCTAGTGCATGCTTCCCGGCTCGATATTCAGGTTTCTATTTCATCTATATATTACAGGTAATCATTGTACCGTGCTATTTCACCGCCAATTTGTCAGAAGCAGACAATAAGAACCTCCTGAAGAAGTGTGAGGAGATACAGGGTTCTTTGGTGGCCGATGGAATCAGGGCCAAGTGTGATCTACGCGATTATTACTCTCCAGACTGGAAAATCCGCCACTGGGAACTTAAGGTAGTTAAAACATTTGCACTTGTTTGAAACACTGGTTTCCTAAGGAGACTGTCAAATAAGTGAGCGCCAGGTTAAATTGCTTTGTTCATTAAGTTAAAGATCGGAATTATAATTGCTTACTTCATAGTTACTTTAGCATTGATCGGTTACTTCATTAATTCATAAACATTTGATCAGATAGCTAAAATTTTCTTATATATTTTACTTCAGATAATCATTATTATATACTGACATCATTATTCATTGTGGGAAACTGTGTTATACTAGTTTTATTGCCACCATTTGTCAAATGAGTTTAATTTTTATAATTAAATAAAATATTAAAGACGATACTAAGATTTACTAAGGAAAAATAACAAAACCCGCTGAAAACAACTCACTGAGCCACAGTGTGCCGAAGCAGTAATGTCAGCTGTCAAAAATCATGGAGATATTTCGCCAAATTGCACTCTAATACTGTGGGCAGTCAGAGGGACGGGTAACATGTTTGCCCATTCCGCCCCCTTTTTTTTTGATTTGTGGCCCAGTGAGTTGTTTTCAACAGTTTATTCCGTCTTTGCGTATTGCAGAGGTATCTTCTCTTGTGAGCAGGTATTGATTTTAACGTCATTGGTTTGTGTGAGAAAATTACGTCGTTTTCTCAATCATTGATGACGATACTCTCACAAAAAATGACGTAACAATCAATACCTGCTCACAAGAGCAGATAACTCTGCAATACGAAAAACGGAATAGTCGAGACACCGGTCATTTACACTCTTTGCTTGTCAAAGGAAACAGACGTTTTCGAAAGCTCGCAAAAATAAGTTTTCAATTCCTGTTTTATTTTGTGTTCAAAACAAACTTATAGCTTTAAGAACATGGTTATATCTACGTTTTACTGTAATTGTTGATAATACAGTTTAGCTATCATGAACATTTTGTCATTGTATGGGTAAGATGAATAAGCATCTTTTCTTATGAGGAAGAATTCACACGTTTTGTGTATTTGTTTTATACATGTTTGTCAGTATATCACATGACTTGTGTAATGCATCATGTGAGTTGTGTACTTCACCACATGACTTTCCACTGTATCACATGACTTGAGCACTTTATAACATGACTTATGTGCTACATCACATGACATGTGAATACTTCATCGCAGAATTATTGTTCAACAGGGTGTGCCGATCAGGATAGAGCTGAGCCCTCGAGACATCAAACAGAAAAAGGTTGTTCTCGTGAGGCGAGATACCGGGGTCAAGTCGACAGTTCCCATGGCCAACCTGGCCACCAGCACCAGGGACACCCTCAACAACATCCAGCAGAACCTGTTTACCAAGTAAGACCGGCCAACTAATACACTCTAGTCTATATCTCAGTCAAAGGTCAAGGTCACTGTTATCAAAATAGAACTCTAGTCGAACATATTGTCATCACTCTAGCGGCAGATTTCGAGACAGATTTTCCTTTGAAATCCTTCAGAATCATATTTCCGTTTGGCAAATTCGTTTATGTGCGTGATCGGTCAAATGTCAAGATCCGCGTTATAGATTATTCCTGACAATTTGCTTGTCACTCAAAACGAGCATTGTTGTGTACAGTCCATGGTCACGTTAACGTTTCTAACATCTATTGACATACTTGGCTTATGACCACTGCATAATCGAGTCAATCAGGGGTCCGGAGGTACTATGAGTCTGCTCGTTTTCTCTATTTAGCTTCTCTTGTATTTACCATATAGCGTAAGGTTCTTGCTGAGTTTGAGAAAGGTTGTGAAATAAGGACACGATTATTGAAACTCCTTTAAATACAAACATAACATACTAATGTAAGGCATGCAGTCAAATCATTGTGTTTTTTACAACCCCAGCGCCAACGAAGATCTGTTGAGTCATATGTCAGTGGCACACGAATGGGAAGAATTCTGTAACAGCTTTGACGACAAGAAGATCATCCAGGCTCCGTTCTGTGGCAAGATTCTTTGTGAGGACAAGATCAAGAAAGATAGCGCCAGGTATACTTACTCCAGTTAATCCTTAAGTGTTCACTTGGTATGGTTGTTTAAACATTGAAATGCTTTAAATGACATTTATCATATCAATATAAATGCCACAAGGACTGCAAGAATATTATACGTGGTGTGTTGACAATGCACATGTAAAATTCCACAGGGAGTTGTTGAATTGATATTCATACCATTGTAGATGAGAATTGTGTATGGGAAATATAATTAGTGGAAAAGTTTTCCCTAGTACATTATAGTTTGTAATTGTAAGACTTTTTATGTTGGAATTAGTCATTCAAAGATCACATGAATATACACTCATTAATGGGTGACAGTACCTCGGGTCACTCAGATGGTATCACTTCACCTCGGGTCACTCACAGGGTGTCACTCCGCTTCGGGGCAATCCGAGGGTATCACTTCGCATGGGGTCAATCTGAGGGTATCACTTCGCCTCGTGTTTCTCCGAGAATATCACCTCAATTAGAAACACTCCGAGGCTATCACTTCGCATCTGGTTACTCAGAGGGAACCACCTCGCCTCGTATCAATCAGATGGTATCACTTCACCTTGGCTCACACCGAGGGTATCACTTCGCTTCGGGTCACTCCGAGGATATAACTTCGCCTGGGGTCAATCCGAGGGTATCACATCGTTTCTGGTCACTCCGAGGGTATCCCTTCACCTTGGGTCACTCCAAGACTATCACTTCTTCTCAAGTCACTCCGAGACTATCACTTCACCTGGGGTCAATGCGAGGGTATAACTTCACCTGGGGTCACTTAGAGGATATAACTTCACCTTGGGTCAATCCGAGGGTATAACTTCGCCTGGGGTCACTCTGAGGGTATCACTTCAACTCGTGTTTCTCCGAGAATATCACTTCACTTCGGGTCATTCCGTAGGTATAACTGGTATGACTCTATCAATGTAGTGAACCCAGGAACAGTCACCCACTACAACAAAAAACTTCATCGGTAAATTAGTGCAAAATTATTGATATCCTGACCGCTGCAATCATTTTGACTCCGTCAATCTGGAAAGTAGTAATGAAAAATTGAGGTTAAAAGAAACCATACCATCATCTTGTATGTGCTGTCATTATTACATCTTCATATGCAAATTCATGTACATTTTATTTGGCCCTCATTCTATAAACAATCGTCCTTAGTAGACACGTGGATAAATTTATTAACAGATATGTTTTGTATTTTACCAGGGATGCTGTGGTAGAGGAGGGGACACCTGCTATGGGAGCCAAGAGTCTGTGTATCCCTTTCAAACAGCCTAATGAGTTGGTCAAGGGCACAAAGTGTATCATGCCAAGCTGTGGCCAGGACGCTAAATATTACACACTGTTTGGGAGGAGCTACTGAGCAAAGATACTAACATTTGTACCGGAGATACGTATGAATGTAGTTTACAATATGGCCCTGCATCAAATATATATACAAACATGACAACAATTTAGGATAACAGTATAGCAATGCAGGATAAGGTTTCATCACAGTCAATGTAACTTAAAATTTAGTAATCCTTAAATATAATTTAATAGTGCACACTTGCATATCACACAAGTGTTACTGAATAATATGGTTAAAGCACTATCATAGTCAAATATACATTGTACATACAATGCTAATACGGCAAAGGGTAAAAACTGACAAGACATACACTAATATAGCGTGTATTAAAATGAGACATTGAAGTCTGTGGTGTAAAAAGTAATTTATAATAGAAAATTATCAAATGACATTTGCCTTTTACTAGAAACAAGATGTAGGAAACTATATTTATATCTTATAATATCAATATAAGGGAGATAATCACAGATACGCTATTCATGCGATAGATTAAATATCATAAAAGAAATGTTTTAAAATTAAAACTCAAGACTAGTTGTAGTACATAATTATATAAGATACGGCGGGATGTAAAGTAATGCTTCAGGTATCTGCTTTTAAAAACCCCGACACTACCTGAGTCTCTAATTGTATCACTAGCTTCGTTCCATAAGATTGAACATGTAGACAAATAATTGAAAAGTTATGAGCCCATCACATACTATAAACACTGATATGAGCCCATCACATACTGTAAACACTAATATGAGCCCATCACATGCTATAAACACTGATATGAGCCCATCACATACTATAAACACTGATATGCGCCCATTATATACTATAAACACTAATATGAGCCCATCACATACTATAAACACTGATATGAGCCCATCACATACTGTAAACACTAATATGAGCCCATCACATGCTATAAACACTGATATGAGCCCATCACATACTATAAACACTGATATGAGCCCATCACATACTATAAACACTAATATGAGCCCATCACATACTGTAAACACTGATATGAGCCCATCACATACTATAAACACTGATATGAGCCCATCACATAATATAAACACTGATATGAGCTTGTATGAATGACCTTAACTTGTTAAAATGTCGTAAAACTTCAAAAATCTTCTTCTCAATAACCGAAAGGACCAGGGTACTGATATTGGGCCTGTAGCATGCTGGTATAAAGGGCTACCAAGTGTGTTCAAATGAATGACATTGATCCACTTTCAAGGTCACAGGGGTCAAATGTATTAAAATCTTCAAACGACTTCTTCTCAATAACCAAAAGGCCCAGGGTACTGATATTGGGCATGTATCATGCTGGGATGAAGGACTACCAAGTTCGTTCCAAACAATGAGCTTGAGTTATATCCAAGGTCACATGGATCAAATGTGTTAAAAACCTGTAATACAACTTCTTCTGAATAACCAAAATGTCTATGATGATGATGATATTTGGCCAATAGCATGCTGGAATAAAGGACTACCTAGTTTGTCCAAATAAAAACAAAACTTTTAACAACTTCTTCTGAATAACCAAGAGGTTTTAGGTGATGATATTTTGCCAGTAACATGATCGGATGAAGGGCTACCAAATTTGTCCAAATGAATGACCTTGACTTATAGTCAAGGTCACAAGGGTTGGATATGTTCAAAACCTTTAAAAGAACTTCTCATGAATAACCAAGAGGCCTAGGATGATGATATTTGGCTAGTAGCATGCTGGGATGAGGGGCTACAAAGTTTGTTCAGATGAAAGACCTTCATCTTTTTTCAAGGTCAAAGGGGTCAGATATGTTTTAAACCTGTAAACAACTTCCTCTAAATAACCAAGAGGCCTATGATAATGCCAGTAACATGCTGGGATGAAGGACTATAAAGTTTGTTCAAATGAATGACCTTGACATATATTCAAGGTTACAGGGGTCAAATATGTTAAAACCTTTAAACGACTTCTTAATAAGCAAAAGGCCAAAGGTGATGATATTTGGCCATTAACATGCTGGGATGAAGGACTACCAAGTGAATGACCTTGGCCCATATTCAAGATCATAGTGGTCAATATATGTTTAAATCTTTAAATGATTTGTTCTGTATAACCAAAAGGTCCTGGGTAATGCTGGGTTAGAATACTATAAACTCTGTTCAACCTAATGTCCTTGTTCGATATTCAAGGTCACAGGCGTCATGTATTTAAATATTTAAATAGGTTCTTATGAATCAAACACTGATATTCTGCCTGTAGCTGTATTTTAGTCCACTTTTATGATTATAAGTGTGATTTTATACCAGGTGAGCGATGCAGGCCAAATGGGCCTCTTGTTTCATGAATAAGTAAAATTGCAAAAAAACATGGTAAACCCGTTTTGTTAGGCAGCGTGCTACCACTTTTCATTTACATTAATAACGGTTACAGTATCTTACTGTTCGTAGTNTAAGTGTGATTTTATACCAGGTGAGCGATGCAGGCCAAATGGGCCTCTTGTTTCATGAATAAGTAAAATTGCAAAAAAACATGGTAAACCCGTTTTGTTAGGCAGCGTGCTACCACTTTTCATTTACATTAATAACGGTTACAGTATCTTACTGTTCGTAGTTTTTTTATTTAGTCACGTGATTTCGTCTAAGAGTTTTGTTAATATATTTTCATTTACTTAATAATATCAAATAAATGATATCTATGAATGACTTGTGGGATAGTTTATTCACTTAAAGTACTTATGTATTTAGATAATTATGATACGGCATACTACCCTTCATAAATATTACTTTAACTACGCTTATAGAAATTATATGGTGGTTTCTTTAATTATAAGATGAATTTATCCATTGGAACAATAAAGTTTTGATAACTAGTAAAATGTTACTGAATCATTTGTGGAAAAACGGACCTGGGCCCGTATTCATGAAACCGTTCTCATGCTCAAGCAAGGATTTTGTGCTGAGGTCTAATTTCTTGTTTCAGTTATAAATCATTAAAAAAAGATTATGTTGACAATGATTTAGAAAAAAACCTTTGAAGAGACTTATAGCCTGTTAATAATGTTTTCGATGTTAACATTTGACTTTTTGATAATTTTACATGAAGTTAAAGTGGGTTAGAAGATTTTGTATTACAAAATTGAATACAATGCGAATATATCTGGCAGTATCTTGTAAGTAGACACAGACAGGTTTGGTTTGGTTTAATTTTGTTTAACGTCCTATTAACTATAAGGTCATTTAAGGACGGCCACCCCTGTGTGCAAGATGCATGCGTGTAGTGTATGCGTGTGTTTTTTGGGAGGCTGCGATATTTTCGTGTTTGTCTCCTTGTGATAGCGCGGAACTGATGCCGACTTTATAGTGCTACCGCACTGAAACATACTGCCGAAGACATCTAGCAGGACACCCCACCCGGTCACATTATACTGACAACGGGCGAACCAGTCGTCCCACTCCTAAATTGCTGAGCGTTAAGCAGAAGTAGAAACTACCATTTTTACAGAGTCTAGTATGTCTCGGCCAGGGGACAAAACCTAAAGCCTTCCTCACAGGGGCGAACGCTCAACTAAATACCAAAAGTGAGGCATTGTCAAGGGAGACATTAGGAAGAAGAAAAGTTGTTTAGAAAGAAGAAAAAAGATAAGATCCACAATTTAGTCGCCTCTTACGATCATGCAATGGGGGCAGAAAGTACAATTCTTACGTCTTACCTAGACACAAACAGAAATGGAATCAATTTCGCACGTGGAAAATAGAGTGCGATGAACAACAGGGGTGTAGCTATGTGTGTACTGGATACGGAAAATAAGCCCCATCTCATTTAAGAGGATCTGGTGATGTTTAATGGAATTAAACCATTTAATGTGACTTGTTCGATAATGGCTAAATCATGTTGGAAAATCCTACAGGTGTTGGAAAATTCTGACTGTATTAAAATTGAGATATATATCATATAAAAGAAATGAGGGTATCACTGTACTATAAAACAAGTAATAACCTTTTTTTTATATGATATATATATCTCAATTTACAGTCAGAATTTCAAACATCTGTGAGCAAACTAAAGCCGGGGTTAATGTATAACAACACCTTGTAGTGAGGTAGAAAGCCTGATCTAGGCCACGCCCGCTTTCGTTTATCGCGATCCAACGGTTGGACAAAAGTTGCTCGTTTATGAAATAAGGTCGGACCTAGCGATCTGATGCTGCTTTCGGGCGAGTCTTTCAAGTCCTTTATAAACATTTGCAGGTCTGCCTGGATTTATATTTGAAAATGTTACATTTAAAAACAGACAAACTGGTTGTTCTCCATAAACGAACAAGCCTTTAGATCATCATGGCTTGGGTTGAGAAATGAATTTTGTTGAAACGAGTATTAACATTTTTCTGAAGTGTAACTCCTACAACTGTTGTCTGATTTGGGCAACAATTCCGATATCTTAGAGAAAAATAGATAACTGACCAATGAGCAGGAGACAAATTAGTGACTCCCGTACTAAATAAAAGCCGACCACAGCGCTGAGAGCCAATACAATCGAGATTACTAGATACTATATATAGTAGTTAATTCAAGATACCAGTAGCATGATCAATTCCTTTCCATGGGTTTGTATGTGTAGTATAACTTTCGAAGAAGTAGAGGTGTCGAAATACTTAATACGACAGATCACGATTGGCAAATGAAACGCGAGCTGTATTTTGCACGTGCGTATGTGTTTGCAGATTTATAGGAGGACACGATTTATGGAGCCGCGGTGAAAATAGTGTCAAAAGACAGGCTGTTGAAAAGTTTTTCTAAATTAAAGTTTTTGGATGTGAATTCGCTTAGGGACTGACACGATAGATGAAATACATTTCTTTTGAGACGCCGTTATGACTTTCCATGAACCTTGACAATTTGAATAAAAGTATTTTAGACGGTTGAAGTGTGATCGGTTTACATTCAGCCAAAAGGCTAATTGTTACCAACTTCTATATAGAAAGAAGGTTAACACGGCAACCACCTGCATGTGCGTAAGGTCTCATTCATTCGTCACGGTATGATGCTGATTCTAATCAATAGTAGCATTTAAGACTATAGCAATACATACGGTATTTAAATGAGTATAGGAATATCTTATTCTATAAATAGTATATAGATAATTGTTGTTCCATAAATATAACCAAACATAATGGATGAGCCGATAGAGCAGATCAGGGAATTACTTGGCAACCTTGTTGGCTTTTTGCTCATGCGCACAAAAAAGTAACATGGTCGTCGTAGCAACCCAAACCCGTTCCCGTATTCCTGTCATATCACCTCAGTCATTGCTCACGTGGAAGATAACGCCGGCCAACCTTAATTGTATAATAGATATTTAATAATAATGTATATGGTATTCAACGTTTAACCAGGAAATAAATCTCTTTAAAAGACTTTTTTATAATCTTGTCACACAATCCTCATGATAATTTAGTTTGATACTCCTTGTGAATAATTCATGTCGAGAAATTGACAACAGACACTGTTATCTCGGCTCACGGTAAAATGCTCCATTGGTGATTTGCAAGTGTGGTCCTTTCTATAAGTGGTAGAAAACATGTGGATCAACATGAACTGCTCTCAATATTGGTTCGCACAAAATATTTATTTGTTAATGATATTAATAATTAATGCTACTTTTGAAATTTTTGTTTTATTTTACACAAATTTTCATTTTATCATTCTTATTATTCATAGCATCTTCATTAAAAATAATGGTCGCTTTCAAACTACTTTATTTATTTATTACGACACCTTTACATACAGTCTATTTCAGTACTAAATGAGACTGGCAACACACTGATAATTTACTGGTTGTCAAAGTGGTAACATCATTTGAATTACATTGTCATTCTTTATTCATCGGTGCCATGTACTCGGCTACGCATGAGATATCCAAAGCGACTTTTTTTGTGTTTAAGGGAAGGGTTTTTAGTTGTTTTCAATTATTTCACACATCCGTAGGGACATACATACGATATATATACATGACATATAGGTACATTCGATGATTCGTAATGGTTTGGTTTTAGTTTTATGAGTTTCAATGTCTATAATCAGCTTAGATCATTTAAGGATACTGACAACGGGTGATTATTCTTAACGACTTTGGTATGTCCTGGTGGGACGATAGAATGAAAACATTGCCTTCCTCATCTCAGTGAATGTTCAACTTTAAAGCCAAAAGTGAGGTATAACCAAACAAGGTTCTAGGAAACAAAAGATAGTTATAAGTAGAATGAAATAAAAACGATCCCAGATATTGCAAAAGGTGCAGCAGATATATTCTAGTCACACCTAGTGCACTAACGCGAATCCAAAATTCCAAAAGGACCATGCAGCGGGTAGCAGCAGCTATTTATTTTTCTCCATTCGCGACCTGCAGGGGCACGCCTTTGTAATAAATATCGGGAAACCTGTACATTTTATTTTAAGTCAGCATAGTTTCATAATTTAAGATTTTTAAAATTTTGAGAAAATAATAATACTGCTAGAAAAAACCTAGAGTTAAACTACAACATTTACAAAATGTATAAACCTAGGATGATTTTAAAGGAAAAAATTTCACAGTAGACTAAGATTGGTGTTCATTTGTAAATATGATAGTTCCACATAATTTAACCTTTCTAATCAAACATTTGGGATACGACAAATCGGTAAACTTACACAGGGTGTCAACAAACACAGGTTTTATATGGTTTTTAAGAACAATAATAAAATCATTATATCTTTATTTCCTCCAATATCATGAAGAGTACAATATGGATGAGAACGGTGAGTGCAAGTGACACGAGCTAAAAATGGTGCAAACGGAAAATGAAATACAATTGATATAGACATCATTTCATGTAAAGAGGTATAGAGTAGCCACCTGGACTTCTCTGTATGACTGGTCGAAAGAAACATAAACATACACGGGATATCTATTTACAAAATTCGCCGAAAGAGTATCCCGCAAATTTGCTAACTCAATGGGCAACTGCGTCTTCAAATGTACCCTTGCATTTAACGCATAATAGTTCACAATCAGGTGGAGTAATCAACATTTTGGAAAAATTCCAATAAAAAAAAATGCAAGTTCAAATAAAAGAAGGATGACATTTTGAAAAGTACCTGATTGCTGAAGGTTTCATTTCAGGATGAAGATTTATGAATCTCGAAATATAAAGCGAATTATCTAAACGAGTTTTTTGCAGTCATCTGATTTTTTTACAAAGAAGAACATATTTAACTAGATGTTTCTAACGTAACTTTGGAGGGAAATTACCCGACTTAAAGAATTCATTTAAAAAATCATGAAAATTGTACTTGACATTGTCAATTGCATTAGCAATAAAACCTGTTTTAGCTTCATGTACATCAAGGTGTTTTTTATACAATCGCAATAAAAACAGTTGTGTAGATGTACAATTAGTTTTGGTTCTACATAATGCCGCAAAAAAACGAAGTTTGGGTAGCAGTATACAGTAGAAATGGCCCGACTCCGAAAAACAAGGCACGTGTCGAGGAAATGTAAACACAGCGGATTTACCCTACACAACACATATATACATGTATATATATTTGTAAACTGCATTATATTTACAAAACATATAAAGTACTGAGAAGTGTATAAACTTCCTTTTTCTTTGTATGTCACTTGTGGGAAAGCAATGGTTACCAGATCAAAAATTACCAAAAAATGCCAAATAATGCTATTTTTGACCCAAAATTTGACCCCCGCAACTAGTTTTTTTCCCCAAAGTTCTGTCTGAAATTAAAGATTACCTACTTGGTTGCAGAATTTTCTGGGTCCCAGTAAAGTTGTACAACTTGATTTTTTGCAATTTTGCGTCGTGTGCTGTTGTCAAAATGTTACTTCCTGTAAAGCTAGCTTTTCATGTGTAAGCACCCTTTCGCGTTATGGCCAACATTTGATTCTCGAACCAAAAAAATCTTTTTGTTTTACAAATGTGAAGCTCACATAGCCCACTTCATCATGCTTATACCAATTTTAGTACAGTTTTATTTTTATATTTTTTTTTACATATCATTATACAGGGGTTAGCCATTTAACAAAAATATCACAACCCTCTACCGTATACTGCTACCTTACATTGATCTACATATAAATGAAGCGATGTTAAACCAAGCATACCAAATCTGGTCCTCAGGGGGAAATTTTGAACTAGTTTGGCATACAAGTGATGTACTGATTCCAGACGACGCCAATATGAGTTTGTCAGTGATTGCCACAACTCACAGCCAAACATGCTTCGGTGGAGAACATAAGAGAGGTATAGTTTCACTCCTGTTAAAGGGTTGATAATGGGGCCGAATAGATTACAATTCAAAAGAGCAAAACATTGACCATGTAATTTGTGGATAACTTCATCGACATCAGGGAGACCTGGTTTAAACTTTTTTGTTTAAGTGCCACCTACGGTTCGACAGTAAATAGTTCCTAGTTCGTTCATTAAATACAACAAACACTGATTTGGAGGGATTGTATATAAACCTCCATTAAAAACTATACGTATAACATATGTGCATGAGCAAATCTAAATTGTGTTTTGCCTGTGTTAGGCAAGTAATGTTAATATCACAAATACTAAAGGAATATTGAGAATCACAAAAATAATTCAAGAGATCATTAATATAAACAGAGTATAACCAAGGGGAGATAATATAACCCTGACGGGTTCCTTCTGGCATGTCTTGAACATTTTCGATACAAAGTTTTGATGAATAACAACACTAAACATATCTTTATATAAGGACATAATTACACATTTCTATTTCTGACTGAAAGCCAAACTTGCGAGTTTGAGAAACAGACCGTCATGCCACACACAGTCAAAAGCTTTTGAAGCGTCTAAACAATATGTAAACACCCTGTAATCAGCTCCGGCAAATCCGGTGGACACTCTATTAGACCGGGCTTTAATTAAGGACCAAAATGAATTTAAATCTAAATCTGCTGCATCCTCAATATCTGAGTTCAGAGTTAAAAGACGTTCCTCTGATAGTTGGCGGTGCTTACGAAGAAACTTACGTTTTGCGTCCTTAAATATCCGAAACGAAGGAGAATCGGAACCTCGAGGCCGACCTTCGACATCCCAAATACATCTTAACCTCCACATCTCATTGTATAGCTCTTTTAGTTCACCCTTCCAATACAGCTTAAGGAATTTTCGGAACTTTCGCTTCTGAAGGGAAGCTAAAGAACCGTCTTGTAAGCATTTGATCAAACGACCATGAAAAATGTCAATGTCGGAGGATGATTTTAACCCGAGAGAGTTAAGGTTTGACTTAAAAAAACGATGAAGGTTCTCGTTATAAAGTGCTGTACCTGCGGAGGCAGTGCCATCAGGTGCCATCAGGTGAAATCCATTTTAAAGTGATGCGTTCCATCTGAGGACTGTCAACTTGGGACACGGTAGGAAAAGAAATATCACAGTAGATAGGTCTGTGATTTGAGACGTGTAAGTAAGCTTGACTGGTGACGATCCAAACCCCTTTGAAGGCGATTACCACTGTTGTTTTGATAGAGGTGCTCGCCTTCATCAGTGCCTTGATCGTCACCAGTTGTGTGCTTTAACTTTTTTCCCCACTTGCTTCTGAATCCATTTATAAGCATGCGCCGACAATAGAGTATCGCTATGCAGGGAAGAACACATGGTCACGTGACCGAAAATAAATAAAATAAATTGCTCAGAGGCTAAAGGTGAGAAGTTCTGTTCCTTTGATTTCTCACTGCAATGCCCTCATCCCCACTGTTGTAAGAATTCGGGAATATTTTGATGTGTTACTTTATTCTTTTCAACACACTTGAGTGATCTGCAGGTGTGATAAGTTCCTTTACCGATGGTTTGTTTTTTAATGACATGTCAGGTTTTGGTAGTGGAGGAAAACCGGAGTGCCTGGAGAAAAAGCACCGACTTGCGGAGGGTAGGTGTATCCTCATTATTCCATAATGACTACATGCACTTTAGGTCAATCTACTAGTAACATGCTATTCCATATCACACTAAAAACACTGGTTGTCATTTACCTGTTGTACTATTGAGTATAGTTGCCGAGTGGCTAGTTGTTAGAACCGCACACCATATACAGTATAGTTGTATGATTTCGCGGGGTTAATGTTTCGTGGTTTTCCCGATTAGTTCGTAGGTATACAATTTCGCGCAACATGGACAGTTTTTTGGGGTAAATAAAGTTTATGCGATATTAAATTTTGTTTTGTCTTCAATATTGTGCAGTAAAAGGGTAAACAGTTTTTCTTTTTTCTTTAAAAAGAAAATTTATTCACGAAAATTATAATGCGCGCTTTTAATACTCGTTTGGTGAAATCATTTCGCACTGTCTTTGGTAACCGCGAATATACCGTAATTTAATCCTCAGCGATTATTACAAATATTTATCTTTATGTTTTATTTGACAAAATAAATTATCAGGACTCAGATCATACAAGTGTATGTTCAGATTATATCAATCATTCGCACATTGTACTAAAATACGCACTTTCCATCTTTCATGTCACTTTTGTTCTCACATACTACCGATGTACCTCACCGGGACTAAACCGGAGCAAAAAAATAACAACGGCGAGAAAATCGGCAGAGCTCCGGCGAGAAAGCACTTGATTATAGTTTTACCTCGTTCCAATGCCTTCATTATTTTGGTGGAACACCACGTTCCTATACAGGCCCTCTCGTCGTTGTCCTGAGCACATGTTTGTTGACTCTTACTCTCGGCGCAACTTCGACAGAGTGAGAAAGTAAGTTTTCCGTTGACCCTCTGAGGTCAGTATAAACCTCGAGGAGGTAGTGCTTTGATCTTTGATATGCCAAAATAGTTGTCCATGCTTTTGAAGTCATTCGTGGTGATTTCAGGACGACCAATGGGATATTTTGTATACTTGTTAAGGTAATGGTAGAGGGACGTGAAGTCGGCGTAATGTACCTTTCTCCTGTTGTTGCCGAGCTAGTATTGTAGTTTGACTGCATTGGTGCGCCTTCAATAGAGGGACTCGCTCGGTTCCAACCTGCTCTGTATGTCTAGTTCTGCTACGTATCTCTCAGCTTCAGGGTTATTTTTCAACTACGCTTCGAATTGATGTTCCCAAATGGCAATGTATGTGATACCCAGGGATTGAATGTAATGCTTCTTCTTTTGGGTGAGATGCCATAGTTCGTCCATGACGGTTTTCGTTTTCGTGTTTTTTCGACGCTGCCCCAGAGGAGAACTGACGAATCTAGACTCCTCTATGATGTAGTCTAGTTTTTGGAGTCGGTGGCCATCCATTAAGTAATCTGCCTTCAACGTTAACAGTCATTTCCCAATTTTGCCGCGTCGGCTCTTTCCACTTTTCTTTCAGAAACTAAGTCCTGAAGACCTTGTGCACACGCCCGCAATGGTCACTTCGTTGAATGGGTCAACGGCTCGTACTAGTTCTTCACTCATTTCCCCATCCTCATTCATGGCCATTTCGCGTGTTCCTGTGATGCCCATGACCATCTTATGGAATCTCAGGCAGGCTTTTCTCAAGATGTCTACGTCGCATCGACAGTAAGCTTTGAGCTCTTTTCGGAATGAAGGCTTCACCGGCCTTTCCCTGATACCATTACACGAATTTATTCCTTTCGCTTTATGACATGAAGTCACACTCATAATAATGTGGTGCATGATAGCCTCCCACGTATGTCTGGTTCTCAGCTTTGTTGAAGTAGTGGAGAAAATTGCCCTTAGGTAGTTCTCCCAAAGTATATGCGTTAAGTAGTTTGAGGGAATCCAGAAGTCTTATGTTTAGACCTCATCCCACGAGCATGTACATGATTTGAGATCCTGCGTATATGATGTTGTCTGGGACGATTGAGTTGTCTATCAAATATTCCAACAGGCAATATCCGTCGTAACCTTTCATGATGTGTGTCAACGCGACGAAAAACTGCTCTCCCTCCGCAACCATCGTCACATGGAGAAGTGCCTTCTTTACAGTGAGAGCATCGTGATCCACAGTCTTCACTCTTGAAGTCTGAGGGTTCATCCTTACAGAGCTCGCACACAGTGTGGGCTATCACAAGATTGGGTGTGAGACTGTACTTGCAGCATCAACTTTTCTGACAGTTTATGCTTAGCGAACAGTGGTTGCACGGAAGGTTCTCGTCTTTACACGAAAGACATTTAGAATTTCTCTCCACGATATAATGGTCCTCCCATTGAAGAAGTTCGTCTTCCTGACTTCACTCAAAGTCGAAGAAAATGTTTTTCGTTGAGGGCTTCTTTGGTTCCAGTGCTCTGATGAAGCACAAATGTTCGTTGTTCACGTATTTGTCGCAGCACTTGCAGAGCCACTTACCGCATTGGTGTTCCACTTGTTTCCTTTACTTGGTTTGGAGGACACTTTTTTAGCGTTTACATCTGCAATACAGTTCACAATCCGATTGTCGTTTTTTCTGATACAGGGTTCCTGGTGACGCTTGAAACAGTCTGTGGATCTACATGACATGTTACAATTGATTCAATTGACCTGAGTTGACTTAAGTAGGCATTCTTGACTAGGATAAACATCACAGGTGATCTCGCACTTATGGTAAGGTATCAAGCAATTTTCACAATATTTTGCAGATCCAAGGAATACACAGATGTTCACAATGGCGTGGAAATGTCCGTCTTAGGGTATACCATTGAGAAACACATACAGCCTCCGGCGTTTGCTTTCTGGTGATGGAATTTATTGCTCATCCTGACTGCGACTATTAATTATAAAATGTCGACATCTAAGAGTTCTTCGAAAGCTTATATATCATGCACTGTGAGGTATCGGTTCTGGGGCACTCCCGTCTTTAGGCACAATGTCTGCTTAGTAAGTAGCATTTGATGGAATACCAAGAGGGGCACTGCTTGTGTTTTATGATCAGTTCCTCTATGAATGTCTGAGACGATTCGTCCTTGATCGTGTCCTTTCACGTAGAGTTTGATACTTTGCACCCTCGAGTAAAACACATGGCTATGGCACGAGCGAGACTAGTGTTGTCAAGGTTTTTTCGATGATTGACTGTTTTTTTGGTGATTGAGCTGTGAGGTCCATTCAGCGCATTGATTGGTTGAGTTTTACCTCCCTTGGGTAGTACAGTTAGAATTACGCCCAAGTATCCACTTTTTGTGGCA
>NW_018407512.1:0-230 GCF_002113885.1 Mizuhopecten yessoensis
ATGTTACCAAAGCTTGAACTCACTCACAACAGTGTGCCTAAAGCAAGTACTCCTTCACAACAGAGTGCCTAAAGCTTGTACTCACTTACAACAGTGTGACGAAAGCTTGTACTCATTTACAACAGTGTGCCTAAAGCTTGTATTTACTAACAACAGTGTGCCTAAAGCTTGTACTCATTCACAACAGTGTGCCTAAAGCTTGTACTCACTTACAACAGTGTGACCAAAGC
>NW_018407512.1:2204-2630 GCF_002113885.1 Mizuhopecten yessoensis
CCACAGCAGTGAGCCTAAAGCATGTACTCATCCACAACAGAGTGTCTAAAGCTTGTACTCACTTACAACAGTGTGACCACAACTTGTACTCATTTACAACAGTGTGACTAAAGCTTGTACTCATTCACAACAGTGTGCCTAATGCTTTTACTTACTGACAACAGTGTGCCTAAAGCTTGTACTCACTTACAACAGTGTGACCAAAGCTTGCACTCACTTACAACAGTGTGACTAAAGCTTGTACTCATTCACAACAGTGTGCCTAAAGCTTTTACTTACTGACAACAGTGAGCCTAAAGCATGTACTCATTCACAACAGAGTGTCTAAAGCCTGTACTCTCTTACACCAATGTGACCAAAGCTTGCACTCACTTACAACAGTGTGACTAAAGCTTGTACTCATTCACAACAGTGTGCCTAAAGCTT
>NW_018407512.1:3865-4251 GCF_002113885.1 Mizuhopecten yessoensis
TGACCAGAGCTTGTACTAATTCACAACAGTGTGCCTAAAATATGTACTTATTCCAAACAATGTGACCAAAGCTTGTACTCATTAACAACTGTGTGACCAAAGCTTGTACTCACTCACAACAGTGTGACCAAAGCTAGTACTCACTTACAACAATGTTACCAAAGCTTGAACTCACTCACAACAGTGTGTCTAAAGCAAGTACTCATTCACAACAGAGTGCCTTAATCTTGTACTCACTAACAACAGTGTGACCACAACTTGTACTATTTACAACAGTGTGACCAAAGCTTGTACTCACTCACAACAGTGTGACCAAAGCTTGTACTCACGTACAACAATGGTACCAAAGCTTGAACTCACTCACAACAGTGTGTCTAAAGCAAGTA
>NW_018407512.1:14035-14409 GCF_002113885.1 Mizuhopecten yessoensis
TACCAAAGTTTGTACTCATTCACAACAGTGGGACAAAAGCTTGTACTCACTTACAACAATGTTACCAAAGCTTGTACTCACTCACAACAGTGTGACCAAAGCTTGTACTCACTCATAACTATGTGACCAAAGCTTGTACTCACTCATAACTATGTGACCAAAGCTTGTACTCACTCAAAACAGTGTGACCAAAGCTTGTGCTCTTTCACAACAGTGTGACCAAATATTGTACTCATTCACAACAGTGTGACCAAATATTGTACTCATTCACAACAGTGTGCCTAAAGCTTGTACTCACTCAAAACAGTGAGACCAAAGCTTGTACTCACTCACAACAGTGTGCTTAAAGCTTTTACTTACTGACAACAGTGTGC
>NW_018407512.1:18216-21802 GCF_002113885.1 Mizuhopecten yessoensis
AACTCACTCACAACAGTGAGCCTAAAGTTTGTACTCATTCACAACAGAGTGTCTAAAGCTTGTACTCACTTACAACAGTGTGTCTAAAGCAAGTACTCATTCACAACAAAGTGCCTAAAGCTTGTACTCACTTACAACAGTGTGACCAAAGCTTGTACAAACTTACAACAATGTTACCAAAGCTTGAACTCACTCACAACAGTGAGCCTAAAGCTTGTACCCATTCACAACAGTGTGCCCAAAGCTTGTACTCACTCACAACAATTTAACAAAAGCTTGTACTCACTCACAACAGTGTGACCACAATTTGTACTCATTCCAAACAATGTGACCAAATATTGTTCTCACTCACAACAGTGTGACCAAAGCTTGTACTCACTCAAAACAGTGTGCCTAAAGTTTGTACTCACTTACAACAGTGTGACCAAAGCTTGTACAAACTTACAACAATGTTACCAAAGCTTGAACTCCCTCACAACAGTGAGCCTAAAGCTTGTACCCATTCACAACAGTGGGCCCAAAGCTTGTACTCACTCACAACAATTTAACAAGAGCTTGTACTCACTCACAACAGTGTGACCAGAGCTTGTACTAATTCACAACAGTGTGCCTAAAGTATGTACTTATTCACAACAGTGTGAACAAAGTTTGTACTCATTCACAACATTGTGACCAAAGCTTGTAGTCATTCACAACATTGTGACCAAAGTTTGTACTCATTAACAACTGTGTGACCAAAGCTTGTACTCATTCACAACAGTGTAACCAAAGTTTGTACTCATTCACAACAGTGTGCCTAAAGTATGTACTTATTCACAACAGTGTGACCAAAGTTTGTACTCATTAACAACTGTGTGACCAAAGCTTGCACTCATTCACAACAGTGTGACCACAACTTGTAATCATTCACAATAGTGTGACCACAACTTGTACTCATTTACAACAGTGTGACCACAACTTGTAATCATTCACAATAGTGTGACCACAACTTGTACTCATTTACAACAGTGTGACCAAAGCTTGTACTAGCTTACAACAATGTTACCAAAGCTTGTACTCACTTACAACAGTGTGTCTAAAGCAAGAACTCAATCACAACAGAGTGCCTTAAGCTTGTACTCACTTACAACAATGTTACCAAAGCTTGTACTCATTCACAACAGTGTGCCTAAATCTTGTATTTACTAACAACAGTGTGCCTAAAGCTTGTACTCACTTACAACAATGTTACCAAAGCTTGTACTCATTCACAACAGTGTGCCTAAATCTTGTATTTACTAACAACAGTGTCCATTAAGCTTGTACTCACTTACAACAGTGTGACCAAATTATGTACTCACTTAAACCAGTGTGACCAAAGCTTGTACTCACTTACAACAGTGTGACCACAACTTGTACTCATTCACAACAGTGTGCCCAAAGCTTGTACTCACTCACAACAGTGTGACCAGAGCTTGTACTAATTCACAACAGTGTGCCTAAAGTATGTACTTATTCACAACAGTGTGACCAAAGCTAGTACTCATTCACAACGGTGTGACGAGAGCTTGTACTAATTCACAACAGTGTGCCTAAAGTATGTACTTATTCACAACATTGTGACCAAAGCTTGTAGTCATTCACAACTATGTGACCAAAGCTTGTACTCATTAACAACTGTGTGACCAAAGCTTGTACTCATTCACAACAGTGGAACCAAATATTGTACTCACTCACAACGGTGTGACCAAATCTTATTCTCATTCACAACAGTGTGGCCAAATATTGTACTCACTCACAACAGTGTGACCAGAGCTTGTACTAATTCACAACAGTGTGCCTAAAGTATGTACTTATTCACAACAGTGTGACCAAAGCTAGTTTGTCCTCATTCACAACAGTGTGACCACAACTTGTAATCATTCACAATAGTGTGACCACAACTTGTACTCATTCACAACAGTGTGCCCAAAACTTGTACTCCTTCACAAGTGTGTGCCTAAAGCTTGTACTCACTAGTGTGACCACAACTTGTACTCATTTACAACAGTGTGACCACAACTTGTACTCATTCCAAACAATGTGAGCAAATATTGTTCTCACTCACAACAGTGTGACGAAAGCTTGTACTTATTCACAACAGTGTGACCAAAGTTTGTACTCATTCACAACAGTGTGACCAAAGCTTGTACTCACTCACAACAGTGTGACCAGAGCTTGTACTAATTCACAACAGTGTGCCTAAAGTATGTACTTATTCACAACAGTGTGACCAAAGTTTGTACTCATTCACAACAGTGGGACCAAAGCTTGTACTCACTTACAACAATGTGACCAAAGCTTGTACTCATTCACAACAGTGGAACCAAATATTGTACTCACTCACAACGGTGTGACCAAATCTTATTCTCATTCAAAACAGTGTGGCCAAATATTGTACTCACTCACAACAGTGTGACCACAACTTGTACTCATTCCAAACAATGTGAGCAAATATTGTTCTCACTCACAACAGTGTGACGAAAGCTTGTACTCATTCACAACAGTGTGCCTAAATCTTGTATTTACAAACAACAGTGTCCATTAAGCTTGTACTCACTTCCAACAGTGTGACCAAATTATGTACTCACTTAAACCACTGTGACCAAAGCTTGTACTCACTTACAACAATATTACTAAAGCTTGTACTCACTCACAACAGTGTGCCCAAAGCTTGTGCTCACACACAACAATGTAACAAAAGCTTGTACTCACTCACAACAGTGTGACCACAAATTGTACTCATTCCAAACAATGTGACCAAATATTGTTCTCACACCAAAGCTTGTACTAGCTTACAACAATGTTACCAAAGCTTGTACTCACTTACAACAGTGTGTCTAAAGCAAGTACTCATTCACAACAGAGTGCCTAAATCTTGTACTCACTTACAACAGTGTGACCAAAGCTTGTACAAACTTACAACAATGTTACCAAAGCTTGAACTCACTCACAACAGTGTGACCACAACTTATACTCATTCCAAACAATGTGACCAAATATTGTTCTCACTCACAACAGTGTGACGAAAGCTTGTACTTATTCACAACAGTGTGACCAAAGCTAGTACTCATTCACAACAGTGTGACGAGAGCTTGTACTAATTCACAACAGTGTGCCTAAAGTATGTATTTATTCACAACAGTGTGACCAAAGCTTGTACTCACTCACAACAGTGTGACCAGAATTTGAACTAATTCACAACAGTGTGCCTAAAGTATGTACTTATTCACAACAGTGTGACCAAAGCTAGTACTCATTCACAACGGTGTGACGAGAGCTTGTACTAATTCACAACAGCGTGCCTAAAGTATGTATTTATTCACAATCACAACAGTGTGACCAAAGCTTGTACTCACTCACAACAGTGTGACCAGAGTTTGAACTAATTCACAACAGTGTGCCTAAAGTATGTACTTATTCACAACAGTGTGACCAAAGCTTGTACTCATTCACAACATTGTGACCAAAGCTTGTAGTCATTCACAACTATGTGACCAAAGCTTGTACTCATTAACAGCTATGTGACCAAAGCTTGAACTCATTCACAACAGTGTGCCCAAAACTT
>NW_018407513.1:0-510 GCF_002113885.1 Mizuhopecten yessoensis
GTATCACTATCATCAGTACCATGTAAAATTCTAGAACACATAATAAGCAAACATAAATTAGATCATCTGGACAGACATAAGGTACTTACATCTCTGAACCATGGCTTCCGATCAGGATACTCTTGTGAAACACAACTTATTACCACCATTGACGACCTACTGAAATCGTTTGACCGTGGCAAACAAGTGGACATGGCAATATTTGACTTCTCCAAGGCCTTTGACATAGTTCCCTATGATAGACTACTCCACAAGCTGGATTCATATGGGATCAGAGGACCTCTGCACCAATGGCTAAAAACCTTCCTAACTCGCAGGAAGATGCGGGTAGCCATAGCGGGAGAACTCTCTGAAGAGGCAACGGTTGAGTCAGGAGTACCACAAGGAACAGTACTATGAACCCTGCTCTTCCTTTGCCATATAAATGACTTGCCAGACTCTGTGGAATCAACAGTTAGACTTTTTGCAGATGACTGCCTACTCTATCGAGAAATAATCTCAAACAAGGAC
>NW_018407513.1:573-674 GCF_002113885.1 Mizuhopecten yessoensis
AAAACCCAAACCTAGGATTAGAACTATCAGGGGATATGAAGTGAAAAGAACATAATTATAGCAAGTACCACAAAAAAGGCCAGTTCTACCTTAGGCTTCCT
>NW_018407513.1:774-3010 GCF_002113885.1 Mizuhopecten yessoensis
CTACCACTTGCATCAAGACGGAAACAACAGAGACTTACATTCTATTATAAAATAGTAGAGGAGCAAATTCCATCAATGCTTAGCAAAGACTTCATTAATTTCCAACGTGAAAAAAGGAAAACACGCCAGCGTGTATTCCAGGACTGCGAGACATCAAGACCAATTCCAAATTCAATCAGAAACAATAACAGAGCAGTCATAATACCGAACAGCAACACGGACCAATACAGAAACCCATTCTTTGTGCCAACAGCCACAGATTGGAACCACTTGGACGACATCCCAGTCGGGGCGCAAGGAATAGAGGCATTTAAAGCATCATTCCCTACCAAGTGCGATTAAATGAAGCTAAGTATTGCATGCGTACTCAACCCCCTCCGCATTAAAGCCATTTTTGTCTCTGTGGAGTATAACATATAGATAGATAGATGTTCTTCCAAATGGTTCTTATAGTCGAAAGGTATTCAGTTTTAGCATCTGGGAGAGATATTAGGACACATTCGGTACACTGCTTTTTAAAATGTACAAGCATTATATTAATTATTCAGAATTTCACAAAACGAAACTTTTTTTCATGTAAAAGAGACCATTTAAATCTATGCACAACTCCGTCAAAATGAGATATACCATGATTATAACAATACATAGGATTTATTAATTGATACAAATTAAAAATCTATGAAGCGCTTCTTATTAAAATGATCTAGAACTAAAAAGATTTGAAACAACAACATTCGTGATGATTAAAAGTATGACCGATATTCAAAGCTTTTCACAGTCAAATATGAAACAGTGATACATCATATTTCACAGTTTATTTTGGTATTTCTAGTTTAAACGCGGTTTAAAGAGCGAGATTCTACGAGACAGAAACACGATTCAACTGTCCCGAGTGAAGTTGGCTGTTATATAATTCTGCTTTTGATGTGTTTAAACCCCAATTTCCATAAATCATGAATCTGGTTTTGAAAACAGTAGGGCATCAGACTATGACTTTATTTTAACGTATGCTAGCATATATAGATTCTCCTTAGTACGCTGGGGAATTTCCTTCGAACACTCTCTATAACGTACACAAGATGTTTGAACTGGGAACGAGAAGGTCTCCCCGTCGTCGGGAAATATCATCGCCAAAGGTAAACAAACCTTCAAATCACCTTATCAAGGCTATAAAATGTAAACAAAATCAAAACTATTTTCATAAATGTTTTTTTTTTCTGTGAAAATGGGCATCTTCCTTAAACAAATTCTTTAAAACTGAGAAATGAAAGCCATCATCCGTCGTCGTCGTCAATGGGATGCTTTAATACTGAAATATCAGTACGAAGTTTTTCATTATAGGTGAATAATGATCAATTGTGGTATTGTTAAATCTCCTGAATATACTTCCTGGTTTTTTTGTGTGTATAATCATTTAACAACCCAACGTAAGAAGGAGGTAAATAATTATTACGAACAATTGTTTATAAACTTGCATGTAATAAAAATAGTAAACCAGCCAGATATATATTTTTATATCCCCTGCTATTTTTTTTTTATTACCAGACACTTTTTTTACAGGCTCTTGGCTCTAGATGGTCGAAGGGAAGCAACTCGTAATTTGATCTGCGTCTGGCGTTGTTTGCTGCGTTAAGGTTTCACTCTTTGTGAAAAAAATGTGAGAAAAACAGTTTATTATTTTATTCATTGAATATCTGAATATTATTTAATATAATATAAAATAAATAATGATTAAAATCCCAATATTGATATGCCGTTGAGTCCACTGTGTGACCATGAATTTCATTACTGCTGTATTGATTGATCTATTACTACACCCAATAATTAGTATATCCCGGACGAAACGAATTATCAAATTGACGTCGAAACATGAATTGGTTAGTCAAGTCAAGTACATTTTATTTAAAAGTCGGTACATGGTTAAACAAGGCAACACAAGCCTATAGAAGGCTTTTACAACCGACTATATAACAAATAAAAACGGCGGTAGCATTATATAAAACATAACAAGCAGGCAAATCTATGACACTGTTAAAACACACACATTGATAAACATATAAAAGATAGGTAGTGTGGTTCCAAAATGAAAATTTCAGGAGAATAAATTTTGGCACATACATTCGGGTAAAATGTTTAGGCAAAGAGTCAAAATAAGTTGGCTACAGTGACCCATCCTTGATAATCGTGGTTAATTATAAAGGGCCGGTTTCCAAAACGGCCCCTTCTCTGATTCAAA
>NW_018407514.1:0-510 GCF_002113885.1 Mizuhopecten yessoensis
ACGATATTTACTCTTCTTCAAGCGTTTTCCAATGTCCAATACGGTATGCATTCAAATATAAATACCTCTATTATCTTGGTTACCCGTTAGTCCAGTGTAAGAACCATCTTGAGAGAGCGAATAAGGTAATGTTTTGGCAGAGAGCGTGGACCCTACGGGTGTGTATGGACGTCGCTATTTTGTTAACTCTTGTGACCTCTTGAACTGTGTCAGTTGCGGTCAATTGCATGATTATTCCGTTGTGTATTGGAGGTATTGGAAAGACTGGAATCGTTGGAAATATTGGATGCGTTGGAAATATTGGATTACGAGTCAGAGAGTTAATGACGGTACGAAAAAGTGTGTAGATGTGAATAATATGAAATACTTCTATATATTAATGTTGATTTGATAACTATTTTTCATACAAGTTCCAATGTAGATCGTCGTGTTTCCTAGAGTTCAGCGGAAATTACTTTGCGAGCAACGGATGTGGCGTCATTACCTCTTCGGAGTCGGCTTGGGAACGGG
>NW_018407514.1:1657-4544 GCF_002113885.1 Mizuhopecten yessoensis
CTATTATCGTCTGCTCGATCGACTGTGACAGAATTGTAATGGACTTCAGAATTGGTGATACAGTACGTGTTGGACAAAATGGATAGCATGGTAAAGTTGTGTCAATTGAAAAACCCTTAGGCACACATACTTTTTACGTTATTCATTCGTTTGATGGTGAAATGTTAAGATATGCAAGGCACGAATTAATCAAAGGTCTTGATGACCATGATGTATTTGTTGATGAACTGCTACGTCTTTTTGATCAACAAAATTCACCACCTAAAAACATGTCCACGAAAGATGATGTCCTGCCCAAGGGTCGCAGTGCTACCGCCCCATCCCCGAGCCCCAGTGAAACAGCTCCACCACCCGGTGCAGCTGCCCCAACCCCACGAGCTAACGCCATCCGCACCCCTTCCGGACCGAGTTTGAGACTATATGACGAGCTACATATGGATGTGCCTAAATAAGAAGACCCCAGCCCCATCCACCTTAATATTATGTAAAAAAAGCAAACAATATATTTGTCGCTTTCAAAACAGAGGACGTAGACGATTTTATAACAGAAAACGAAAATGAAACCACTTAAAGAAAAACATCCGGACATGTAAAGTTGCTACATAGTTCTTTTAAAACCCAGCAGGAAAGTCGAGAAATATAGGATATACCACATGAAGAGCTTAATCTACTTCTTGCTAATTTTTTCATGAGTGTTAGACAAAACGATGGGTCTGAATACGAGTCAACAACTCTAAGAGGAATGTTGGGAAGTTTTGAAAGGGAACTTAAACAAAAAACGTACGGTGAAAGTTTAATAACATCTGTATGTTTCAAAAAAACAAGAAGCACTTTAAAAAGCAAGCAAACAAATCTCAAAAAACAAAGTCTTGGAAATCAACAAAAAAACAGCAGATGCGATTTCCGATGCGGATATCAATGTACTTTACGATGCCTGGGAACTTGGTTCCAATTCACCAAATTCCATTCTAAACACGCTATGGTTCAAAAACACTTTGTTGTTCGGAATGAAGGGTGGGGAAGTCGATCACAGGGCTCTGTTCTGGGGTGACGTTCATCATGGATTCGACCAAGAAGTAAATAGATAATTCTTGGAGTATAATGAGCGGCAAACTAAAAACATTTCGCTATTTAAAAAATAAGGGCATACGAACATTTTGAAAATCTCGAGAGGCGCTATATACAAAAGATACAAGAAGAGGAGACCAGCGAATTTCTCTGAANGGTAGTACAAATCACCGGTCACAAAAATCCAAATTCTTTGAACAATGACCGGGCGATGACAAGTGCACAAAAAAGTAGCATTTCGTCTATGCTTTCTAACACTACTGACAACAATCTGACAGATCGAGGTCAACACAGTCGCGTCCCATGTGTGTACCGACAATCCAACGTGCGTGCTCAACAGACATCCGAAAGATCTGTGTTTACAGGAAGCGTTATATATGGCGGTGTGTTCAAAATCACAAATAACAATCACACTAATCCAGTGGTAAATCCACCTAGTTGGGGGTTCAGACGTCCAATCCTAACAGACTCTGACGATGAGATGTAAGATCTTTCAAAACCTTCGTGGCAACAAGTTTCTTTGATTCGAAATTGACTATTTGCATTATATTCTTCTTTTTATGTACTGTTTTGATGTTGTTAGATTCCTAATATTGTAGATAAAATTTGATCTTCACTGTGAATTACGTTTTCTTCTTTGTAAGGACGAACTACATGTTTTACGCGGAAGCATACAGACGTGGCTTTAGGAGTGAAGAGGCCGTATTTGTGAGAGGCCCCGACGGGATACGTGTAGACAATGGCGAAATTGAATATGTTTAAGTAAAAGGGGCGAGAAAAGAAATCAATTACATGTAACTGAGCGAGATCGGGTTATTTCAGTATCGGGCTAATATTCTGTAACATCCCATCCTCGACTTACGACTCGGTTGGTATTATATTACAGAATATTAGCCTTCGACTGAGATAACCCGATCCCGCTCAGTTACAGGTAACATATTCTACTGAACATATCATGTATATCATGTACTGTCCCGGTGACATAGCCACTGGTATTCGTTCACTTTATAAGCGCGATATGTACCGCATTTAAATAAAAGAAGGATATACAGTTTGTTTATAACAACCTACCACTTGTACAATTAACATTATGGTCTGCCATATGTCACAAAACATTTTACCATCATAATTGACTTGTAGCTTAATTGATTCATTGTCAAATCTTAAGGACGCTCTATGATTGAAATATACTGATATCCAAAAGCAGACAAAAGTTTATGAAAAAGAGACTAATTAATCATTTTGATTGTGATTATGAACCATTGCAAACTTGTCGCGGAATCATTTATGTGTATTAGGTTCGATAAAATATATCTGATATGTTTCTGAAATTGTTTATTCTATTTATTTTATTTTTTTTTTATTTTTTTTTTAATACAAATGTAACTTAAAAGAGTTTGGAACTATCCGATGCCGCGATGCGAAAAAGGCGACGTGATGGAATTAAATCTTTTACGATATATTCACCGTACACGTTAGAAAGATGTGATTATTTTTTCTGCGCAAACAATGTTTGAAAATATAGGATATGCTAAATCTGGCTTGCTAAATCGTTTTTGTCTAAAAAGCTCAGGGGAAAAATTTATATTTTCAAAATGGTGGCCAGTCTAAACGCATTTTCGTGGTTTTTGTGCTAATGCTGCCGGTTGGAGAGAAACATACTCTTTCATGCCCAAGGGTGTGAAAATACCTCGGATGCAATTTCCCTATCCTACACCCCTGTGCATGAAAGAGTCTTATAATATGATACATTTTTTTGGTGTAATAAAGTATCTCTTTTGTGTTCCTAAACTTGTTTTCGAGTGACATCAGTGACGCA
>NW_018407514.1:4945-6628 GCF_002113885.1 Mizuhopecten yessoensis
GTGCATTTTAGTTTGGATTAAATGTGTATGTGCAGTTTGATAAATATAATGGGAAAACTTTATGTTCTCCATAACGATCTCATGGTGAAAGATTGTACTTTGTTTTTACTGACGGGGATGTTGTGGCCAAATAGTAAAGGCGTCTCACTGTCTACGATCACTAGCCCTCTACCACTGGGTCGCGGGTTCGGGGCCTACGTTTGACAGTCGCCAGGTACTGGCTGCAAGTCGGTGTGTTTTCCCCTTCTGCTCCGGCTTTCCTCCACCACCAAAACATGGCATGTCCTTAAATGATCATAACTGTCAAAATCACGTTAAACATAAAAAAAAAGCCAAACCGAATGTTGATCTGACATTGAGAACATCATTTTAATTCTTGCTTGAACTAGGCCATCTCAAGTTAATTAACTGACAACTTTGTAATGGGTAAAAATGCAATGAAGTGGAGCTGGTACTACCTCAACAGACTCGTATCCATAACAGGAACGTACCGACGCTGTAACATTATAAAAAGACAAATATCTGTTCATGTGATATCTAGAATTTGCAGGCAGTTTGAAAACAAAAATCCTGTAAACAAAACCTCCTGGCGTTGACTAGTTTCGATAATCTATATTTTCTAACTATTGAGCGGACGGATTGGAAATTAGCGAAACATTAGAAACAAAATTAATCGTTATTTTTGTTGTTCATTCGTTGTTGTAACGTATCTCTTGTAGAACAGACTTACAACGTAGATTATCAAACAGGAAATGTTGAATAACTCATTATTAAGCAATGTTTATTGTCGTTGTGTTGAAATGCTCGCGTGTTAAAATAGAAAGAAGGTGCATGAAACCAATAATAGCAGAGAGCATATGATTGGGAGGTAGTCATGTGTCTTTCGGACCGCTTAAAAAAAAATCAATCTTCAATTGACCTGAATAAATAACGGTATGTACATAGGTATAAATGCAGGTATTAAACTATGCAAATGTACACTTTCTAGAGGTTTTGAAATTTTCAGAATAGGTGAAACCGAGGGAAGTTCGGCCCCTTTTTATTGAAGTCATTCTGGACGGTATGGCATTCGTTGAAGCTAATGTGTATATGTACGATTTCAAAGGAGAAATCACATGCGTATCTACATTCTGTACACGTGGACCAATTGACGAAACTGACATTAATTTTTGCATTACACAATGACCTCATCACTGCGTAATGATAAACTGCAATGACATAGCAAAGGACGTACTTGGTTCATGTTGGCCGTGCAAAGGACCTCAATGTTTCGATACAGTGTGTTACACAGTAACAGTGAATATACTACATTTCTAAATGTATTAAACTGTTTGTGTAAAGTATATGATAGAAATATACGACTTTTATGAATTCTACAATTTTTATTTTAAATGGAACTGTATTTTTGTATTACTTTTATTGTCATAATGTTGCTAGGAACCCAAGGGAAATGTTTACATTTTCCCGCGAAAACGTGCCGTTCTCTCTACTGCGTTGCCCCAATGTAAAAACAGAAAACAATACATGTATGTTTTTATTTATGCTTGAATCAGAAAATTCAAGGCACTTTAAAATATAAACATTAGGAAATAATGCGATTCATGGGATATGTTTGGACAGGTAATTTGGGGTAAGAGCGGCCCACTCTGGAATCAGCTTAATCATGGCTAGCATTATTTTATT
>NW_018407514.1:6713-10043 GCF_002113885.1 Mizuhopecten yessoensis
AAACGTTCTGTAATATCCTGTCATTTAGATCATGTCTAGTCGTTATCAGAATAGTAGGCGTACCCGTAATTTAGTATGTATCATCCGGGTACATAAGTGTCTGTCTATGAGTCACTTACTGAATACAGCATGGTGTAAGAATCCGGTGTTGGTGTCGCTCTGTCAAATCCAACTTCAAAACAGTATACGTTCCTCCGATACGGCTGAAATGTCATATTTAAGTAGCACCTGGATGTTTTGTTACACTTAACAAGTTGAGGAAAACAAACATGACCTGCTGCCCAAATTTGCTTTTCTTTCTAACTTCCCCACTCTTTCATATATGTGGTTTGCCTAGGAAGCGTCAACACATCACTTTCAGTTTCCTTTCAAAAAACGTTAAACTAAACATTCTCAGAAGTCAATAATATAACACTGAAACTATAAATGAAATTATAAAAACTTCAATTGAGCTTAAATTCGATGAAACAATCGCAAAATATGTACAAGGGAATGTTGAAAATGGGAACTTCTGACAAAGCACAAATAAATATGACCAGAATGTTCCAGAGGTGTAGTCGTATCATGCTTCATGAACACCACCACATTGTAAAACTAAATCAAGTACAATATAAAATCATATTGTCAAAGATGTAAGACGGATGTTAACGTCATAATAAAATCGTACATATTCATGGGAAAACAAAAGATAATTTCCAAATTGTATCAGGCACACATAGATCTTGCCCATACCTTCATCAACCTACACCTTTCGAAGCCCTCTGCAAAGCCTTTGTCTTTCAAATATCGACATATATCATAGTTATTGTGATATTTTGAGCAAGATCTTTGATATCAAATCGCAATGCAATAAACGTTGTGTGTGATTTCTTAAAATGATCGGCTTAATATTATTTTCTAAACAACAATAAATTGAGATTAATATTTATCAGTATAGCAAAGGAGAAAAAAAAATCTCGACTATGTGAAATGTGTTTGTGAATTGTATGTTTGTCTTTGTACGAAATCGGCCCAACGATTAATCAATGCCCGAGAGAAAACGGTATCAATAGCTATACTATTCCGTGATTGTTTAATCCATCAAGCGAGTTACCACTCAGGGGGGTGAACNATCACGATAGGGCATTGTGATTTAAGAACCATTACGTTAAATTACCCATGATAAATTACAATGCTCATGCAGACTTCTGAAACGTGTCTTTACATTTCTATTTCATATGAATGATGATAAAAAGCATTGAATTCCCAGAAACAATGTGTTTAGTGTTCACACTGTCATACAAAAACCCAGAGTTTTGAAAATATTCTGAAAATATCTCACAACGTACAAAGTGATCAAGTGAAGAACATCAATGTAAGTTATATGAAATAAGTTTAAATACATTTAATGGACGTAGCATGTGACTAGTGACTATGAAATAGGATCCCAGCAGAGAGAATTGTATATTGGAGGACTCGAGGTAATGACAGCGATGTTTACCGCTTTGATGTATGCGGTTTCCTACCTCGGGTTTGTATTAGGTAAGTTTAATATCACTGTCATTGTGTTCATTGTTTGAATTAATTAACTTTCGGATCATATGTTGATCAGATTTTCAAACTGGATTATTTTGAAAATCGGGTATACAAATGTAAGTAGTTTTGGGTGTGCTCTATGAGAGTGATGTCTTAGAACAGAGGTACTTGGTTGTGGAATTATATATGCAGGTAATTGCAGCTATAAGCAGGATACTCGCTAGGGGAGCCTGAAGTTGTTTCCTAGTTCCTAGTTCCGAGGTCCGTTTAAGAAATACTCAAACGGAACTAGAAACCAGATCCTAATTCCATTTAAAAACTGAAATAACACCATCTATGGACCAAAAAAAAAGCTTGTTCTTTTTCAGATATACATAACAACCAGCCTCTTATATTGCTTATACAGACTGTATTACCTTTTTTCTTAAACGGAACTGAGAACTAGACCATATTTCTGTATTCCATATGTTTTTGTAATTATTTCCTTCTCTAACTCGCAAAACGCAAATTGAAGGCGCATACAAATATCTGACTCCAGTGCAGAAAATATAACCCACAACCTTTCAGACAAGTATTGAGACTACTATAGCTTCTATAAAAGACTTATACGGAACTGAAATCCAAACTCCACACACTTTATTTGCTTAAAGGGAACTAGGGTATAATTCCCGATTCCGGTTTTTTCTTAAACAGTACTAGGAACTAGGAACAAGATACAAACATCAGGCCTCACTTCCTAGAGAAGATATTGACAAAGTTGATGTGCAAGTGTTATAAACATGAATAGTGATGAATAGTGATAGATGTTCCACTACATGTAACTACATGGCATGGGACCCAACAACACATATTCTCTTAGCTGTTTTTAATATTCTTGAATTAGTTCTAGACTCATTTAACGCTCGTTATACCTATTCCGTCTTTGCGTATTGCAGAGTTATCTTCTCCTGTGAGCAGGTATTGATTGTTACGTCATTGGTTTGTGTGAGAAAATTACGTCGTTTTCTCAAAGATTGATGACGTTACTCTCACATACAAATGTCGTAACAATCAGTACCTGCTCACAAGAGCAGATAACTCTGCAATACGTCATACACTTCTATTAAACGAATCCTTTCGTACTTCTGTATTTCCTGATTCATGGAAACTTGCCCATGTGACACCTATTTTCAAAAAGGGGGAAACTACTAAAGGAACTGACGCCAGTCAGTGGTACTAAGAAATGTTATATCTTCTGAAGTATGTATCAAAGCTGGAGTTCCTCAAGGTTAGAGCCACTTCTTCTTTTTTATATACATCAACGATATTGCAAATACACTACTTTCAATGACTAGACTTTTTGCTGACGACACCGCATTAGCACACACTTCAAAAAATGTACACAATATAAAACAAGTAATAAACTATGACATGGAACACTTAAACCTTTGGTCAAATAAATGGTTAATGAATTTCAACCCACATAAAACCGAAATACTCTTAATTTCCAACACAAATATACCTTCTAACCCACAATTTCTTTTCGACAACACACCTATCCCTATTGTTAAAAACCACAAACACCTAGGAGTCATTATTAGTTACAACAGCACATGGAACATATATTAACAAACACTACAAAGTACATTGCAACTTTAAGTAAATTAAAATCGTCCTAAATAGAAAAAACTTAGAAAAAATATACCTTGTTTTTATATCACAATTTCGAATAAATTAGAGAACACGCAGTATAAAGCAGGTCGAATAATAACTGGATTACCTATTTATACGAAAAAATAATTTATTTACAGAGAGCTCGGATGGAAATCATTGATA
>NW_018407515.1:0-510 GCF_002113885.1 Mizuhopecten yessoensis
CATTTCACCTATCTCTGCTCTACCCAATATGTCCTGCTCTCTATGCCTCTCCCCTATAGAGACTATGTCCCTCCCCTTTACATTTAAAGCTCTCCCTTCTCCCTACCCTTACATTTCACCTATCTCTGCCCTAGCCAATATGTCCTGCTCTCTATGTCCCTCCCCTTTACATTTAAAGCTCTCCCTACCTTTACATTTCACCTGTTTCTGCCCCCACCCCCCTCCTCCTTGCTGTATAAGCTTGAACCGCTTAGTTTTCTGGATGTAAATGCCACACCCACTTACTCCTCTTGCTGCCTATGTCTTGCTCTGCCCCTGCCTTTGCCTCTCCCCTTTCCCTTTTTCTCCCTCTGTCGGACAGGTTCCTGGACAACATCCTCTAGCTGCTGGATCTCCTCATCCCAATCCTCACCACGGCCTGCCTGACTGTTCCTGGCCTTTGAGCTCTCAGCTGCTTTGTCCTTTGACTGCAAAATTTAAATTAACATAAATCACAACAGTGGCAAACTA
>NW_018407515.1:1914-2661 GCF_002113885.1 Mizuhopecten yessoensis
TCTGTCATCAATGCCAAATTGCTGGAACTTCTTCAGGCGTTTTTCAGTCTGCTCTTTCTGTAGTTCTTCCTCTACAAGACAATGAAGAATAGAGCACTGAAAACGAAAGCGGATTTTCTTGAAGAACCTGGTTATGATCCAAGCTGCATTCTCCTTTCTCAGGTTCTCTTGAAATGTTTTCTGTTCACTCTCCCACTTAAACTTCTCTTCCATGGTCATATCTGTGTCCAGTTCCGCTAGAGAGTTAGCCACAACATCCTCATCTTCTTCTGTGGCCAGTCGGCCTTGTCCTGGATTTGTCATCTTTTTCTTGGTATTTGGATCAAAAAACTTTGATGGTAGAAAGGCCAGTTTGTCAAGAGGAGTTGATTTGACTCCACATCGGTCTGAGGATGACCAATGACAAAGACAAACATGTTCCTGATCTCGGTCGTGAAGAAGTTCTTTCAGCGCTGCTGCGATGTCCGATATTCCTTCTGCCTCCTGCACTGCACGCACTGCCTTCAGCAGGCGTTTGGGACAATCTTCCGGGAGAGCAATCAGACACAGCTGCTGCATCAGGTCGGCTTCCTTGTTGGCAAACAAAGCCTTGCCCATGTTACACAGAATTGTCATGCACAAAACAAGCAGCCTCTCAGCTAGGCCGTAGTCCGTAGTACGGTCTTCACGCAGCTTGAACAAAACCCGGATCAGATTCATTCTGATGTCTGACCCGCATAGCACGCTAATGATCCTTTCTGCTCGTTC
>NW_018407515.1:3850-4738 GCF_002113885.1 Mizuhopecten yessoensis
AAGGAGGGAGGCGAAAGGGCTTTTCTGGGTCTGTTCATTGCCTGGGCTAGGGTTCGAATCAGCAAGACTGGTTGCATAGCTTTGACCCTCTATCAGGTTGCCAGACGGTTTATCAAATATGACATTACAGATGGTACAGGCCCTGTCATCAATGCCAAATTGCTGGAACTTCTTCAGGCGTTTTTCAGTCTGCTCTTTCTGTAGTTCCTCCTCTACAAGACAATGAAGAATAGAGCACTGAAAACGAAAGCGGATTTTCTCGAAGAACCTGGTTATGATCCAAGCTGCATTCTCCTTTCTCCGGTTCTCTTGAAATGTTTTCTGTTCACTCTCCCACTTAAACTTCTCTTCCATGGCCATATCTGTGTCCAGTTCCGCTAGAGAGTTAGCCACAACATCCTCATCTTCTTCTGTGGCCAGTCGGCCTTGTCCTGGATTTGTCATCTTTTTCTTGGTATTTGGATCAAAAAACTTTGATGGTAGAAAGGCCAGTTTGTCAAGAGTAGTTGATTTGAATCCATATCGGTCTGAGGATGACCAATGACAAAGACAAACATGTTCCTGATCTCGGTCGTGAAGAAGTTCTTTCAGCGCTGCTGCGATGTCCGATAGTCCTTCTGCCTCCTGCACTGCACGCACAGCCTTCAGCAGGCGTTTGGGACAATCTTCCGGGAGAGCAATCAGACACAGCTGCTGCATTAGGTCAGCTTCCTTGTTGGCAAACAAAGCCTTGCCCATGTTACACAGAATTGTCATGCACAAAACAAGCAGCCTCTCAGCTAGGCCGTAGTCCATAGTACGGTCTTCACGCAGCTTGAACAAAACCCGGATCAGATTCATTCGGATGTCTGACCCGCATAGCACGCTAATGATCCTTTCTGCTCGTTC
>NW_018407515.1:9916-28334 GCF_002113885.1 Mizuhopecten yessoensis
CTGATGGGCCAGTGACTACCTCACTTTTGACAACTTTTGGTCGCTCTAGCAAGACTTTAACTGCCATTGGCGAGCAGGGAACCGTCCATTTCAGGCACTGCTGCACAACAAGGGAACAAGGGGAACCTACATATAAAATTTGAGAAAGATCCCTCTGGTACTTCCCGAGAAATAGCGATAACAAACTTTCACTATCAAAATCCAAGATGGCTGCCTGTCAGCCATGTTGTTTATCCGATCAGTCTCAAAAGTTACCCTGCACAGCTACGGACCAAGGGGAACCTACATATAAAATTTGAGAAAGATCCCTCGAGTACTTCCTGAGAAATAGCGATAACAAACTTTCACTATCAAAATCCAAGATGGCTGCCTGTTGGCCATGTTGTTTATCCGATCAGCCTCAAAAGTTGCCCTGCATAGCTAAGGACCAAGGGGAACTTACATAAAAAGTTTGAGAAAGAACCCTTTGGTACTTCTTGAGAATTACCGATAACAAGAATTGTTTAAGGACTGACGGACGACGAATGAACGGACGACGGACAGAATTATCATACGTTATCTCCCTTACCTGGAGCCCACCATCAGATGATGGTGGGCTAAAAAGTTGACGCCGGACAGACGGAGGCATGCCGCATCACGGCATAAGCTCACTTGTCCCTTTGGGCCATGTGAGCTAATAATTGAATACCAACCTTCCTTTTGGAGAAGTGTGCCTGCCTGGTCAAAGTAGCCCTTGTTTTTGAGGAAGTTTATACGGTCACTCAGGTGTTCCAGGCGCTCCAGGTTCACCAACATGCGAACTTCGTTACCGTTCCGGTAATGAAACTCAGCAGCCATGTGACTAAGACGTTCTCGTGTACGCAGTGTATCTGGTGCATGGTCCAATAACACAGCAGGTACAGCTTCATCTTTAGATCCCAGGCTCTGTCAATGGTAATTGTGAAATCTGAATACAAGTAAAAGTGTTAATGAGTGACAACAAGCGCAAATGAAAGTGATAAATGCATATGTTCCCAATTAGAGTAATTACATGTGTTCACAACATTCATTTGATAATTAATTATCAGAAAGTACATTCAGTTCATATATTTAACTATTGCTTGATAATAAAATTGGTTCTCTATAATTATATTGGTTTCTCCAGTGATGGTCTAGGCAAGACTTGTAAGATTTGATAGTTCTTGATGACATACTCTCAGGTGACAGGCTTTTCCAGATGTTAACAGTTCTGGGACAAAATGAATTCTTTCTCAGGTTAAGACGAACTGAGCAACATCTGTTGTCCACACATTAATGATTTTAAATGCCAAGAAGCTGGTGAAATGTTTGCTAACCCATTGATTTACCAGTTAGTTAAAAGTTGTTACTGCAAAATTTGGTTCTGAACGATTTTAGGTGGTTAATAATAACAACTGTCAGAATCATGTGACTAAGGTGTCAAGTCCACAGATGATACCAGGTCACCCCTGGACGACTTTTAAGAGCCATCTCTCTGAAACATCGTATATGGGGGTAGCAAGTTTACATAATTCTGACATCAGGATTATCATACGTTATCTCCCTTACCTGGACACCACTTACCTCTAATTCTGACATCAGGATTATCACACGTTACCTCCCTTACCTGGAGACCACTTACCTCTATTACCTGGAGACCACTTACCTCTAGAAGTTTGTTGTTACCCTTCTTTTCCTGGAGACCACTTACCTCTAATTCTGACATCGGGATTATCACACATTACCTCCCTTACTTGGAGACCACTTACCTCTAGCAGTTTGTTGTTACCCTCCCTTGCCTGGAGACCACTCACTTCTAGAAGCTTGTTGTTACCCTCCCTTGCCTGGAGACCACTTACATCTAGGAGTTTGTTGTTACCTCCCTTACCTGGTGACCACTTACCTATAGCAGTTTGTTGTAACCTCAATTGCCTGGAGACCACTCACCTCTAGAAGCTTGCTGTTACCTCCCTTACCTGGAGACCACTTACCTCTAGAAGTTTGTTGTTACCCTCCCTTGCCTGGAGACCACTTACTTCTAGAAGCTTGCTGTTACCCTCTCTTGCCTGGAGACCACTCACTTCTAGAAGCTTGTTGTTACCCTCCCTTGCCTGGAGACCACTTACTTCTAGAAGCTTGTTGTTACCCTCTCTTGCCCGGAGACCAGTTACTTCTAGAAGTTTGTTGTTACCCTCCCTTGCCTGGAGACCACTTACTTCTAGAAGCTTGTTGTTACCCTCCCTTACCTGGAGACCACTTACCTCTAGGAGTTTGTTTTTACCTCCCTTGCCTGGAAACCACTCACCTCTAAGGGTTTGTTGTTACCCTTCCTGGCTGGAAGACCAATTAGCTCTAGGAATTTTATTTTGATACCATCCCTTGGCCTAGAGACCACTTACTTATAGGAGTTTTTTTGTTACCTTCCTTACCTGGTGGTCACTTACCTCTAGCAGTTTGTTGTTGCCTCCCTTACCTAGAGACCACTTCCCCCTAGGAGTTTATTGTTGCCTCCCTTACCTGGAGACCACTTACCTCTAGCAGTTTGTTTTTACCTCCCTTGCCTGGAAACCACTCACCTCTAAGGGTTTGTTGTTACCCTTCCTGGCTGGAAGACCAATTAGCTCTAGGAATTTTATTTTGATACCATCCCTTGGCCTAGAGACCACTTACTTATAGGAGTTTTTTTGTTACCTTCCTTACCTGGTGGTCACTTACCTCTAGCAGTTTGTTGTTGCCTCCCTTACCTAGAGACCACTTACCCCTAGGAGTTTATTGTTGCCTCCCTTACCTGGAGACCACTTACCTCTAGGAGTTTGTTTTTACCTCCCTTGCCTGGAAACCACTCACCTCTAAGGGTTTGTTGTTACCCTTCCTGGCTGGAAGACCAATTAGCTCTAGGAATTTTATTTTGATACCATCCCTTTGCCTAGAGACCACTTACTTATAGGAGTTTTTTTGTTACCTCCCTTACCTGGTGGTCACTTACCTCTAGCAGTTTGTTGTTGCCTCCCTTACCTAGAGACCACTTCCCCCTAGGAGTTTATTGTTACCTCCCTTGCCTGGAGACCACTTACCTCTAGCAGTTTGTTTTTACCTCCCTTGCCTGGAAACCACTCACCTCTAAGGGTTTGTTGTTACCCTTCCTGGCTGGAAGACCAATTAGCTCTAGGAATTTTATTTTGATACCATCCCTTGGCCTAGAGACCACTTACTTATAGGAGTTTTTTTGTTACCTTCCTTACCTGGTGGTCACTTACCTCTAGCAGTTTGTTGTTGCCTCCCTTACCTAGAGACCACTTACCCCTAGGAGTTTATTGTTACCTCCCTTGCCTGGAGACCACTTACCCCTAGGAGTTTATTGTTACCTCCCTTGCCTGGAGACCACTTACCTCTAGAAGCTTGTTGTTACCCTCCCTTACCTGGAGACAACTTACCTCTAGCAGTTTGTTGTAACCTCAATTGCCTGGAGACCACTCACTTCTAGAAGCCTGTTGTTACCCTCCCTTGCCTGGAGACCACTTACTTCTAGAAGCTTGTTGTTACTCTCTCTTGCCTGGAGACCACTTACTTCTAAAAGCTTGTTGTTACCCTCTCTTGCCTGGAGACCACTCACTTCTAGAAGTTTGTTGTTACCCTCTCTTGCATGGAGACCACTTACTTCTAGAAGTTTGTTGTTACCTCCCTTTCCTGGAGACCACTCACTTCTAGAAGATTGTTGTTACCCTCCCTTGCCTGGAGACCACTTACTTCTAGAAGCTTGTTGTTACCCTTCCTTGCCTGGAGACCACTTACCTCTAGCAGTTTGTTGTAACCTCAATTGCCTGGAGACCACTCACTTCTGGAAGCTTGTTGTTACCCTCCCTTACCTGGAGACCACTTACCTCTAGCAGTTTGTTGTAACCTCAATTGCCTGGAGACCACTCACTTCTAGAAGCTTGTTGTTACCCTCCCTTACCTGGAGACCACTCACCTCTAGCAGTTTGTTGTTACCCTCTCTTGCCTGGAGACCACTCACCTCTAGAAGCTTGTTGTTACCTCCCTTGCCTGGAGACAACTTACTTAACTCTAGCAGTTTGTTGTTGCCTCCCTTACCTGGAAACCACTTACCTCTAAGGGTTTGTTGTTACCCTTCCTGGCCGGAAGATCAATTAGCTCTAGGAATTTTATTTTGATACCATCCCTTTGCTTACAGACCACTTACTTATAGGAGTTTTTTTGTTACCTCCCTTACCTGGTGGTCACTTACCTCTAGCAGTTTGTTGTTGCCTCCCTTACCTAGAGACCACTTACCCCTAGGAGTTTATTGTTACCTCCCTTGCCTGGAGACCACTTACCCCTAGGAGTTTATTGTTGCCTCCCTTACCTGGAGACCACTTACCTCTGGAAGTTTGTTGTTACCCTCCCTTACCTGGAGACCACTTACCTCTAGCAGTTTGTTTTTACCTCCCTTGCCTGGAAACCACTCACCTCTAAGGGTTTGTTGTTACCCTTCCTGGCTGGAAGACCAATTAGCTCTAGGAATTTTATTTTGATACCATCCCTTTGCCTAGAGACCACTTACTTATAGGAGTTTTTTTGTTACCTCCCTTACCTGGTGGTCACTTACCTCTAGCAGTTTGTTGTTACCCTCCCTAAACTAGAGACCACTTACCCCTAGGAATTTATTGTTACCTCCCTTGCCTGGAGACCACTTACCTCTAGCAGTTTGTTGTTACCTCCCTCATCACGAGACCACTTACCCCTAGGAGTTTATTGTTACCTCATTTGCCTGGAGACCATGCACTTACCTCTAGCAGTTTGTTGTTACCTCCCTTACCTGGAGACCACTTACCTCTAGCAGTTTGTTGTTACCCTCCCTTACCTGGAGACCACTTACCTCTAGAAGCTTGTTGTTACCCTCCCTTGCCTGGAGACCACTTACTTCTAGAAGCTTGTTGTTACCCTCTCTAGCCTGGAGACCAGTTACTTCTAGAAGTTTGTTGTTACCCTCCCTTGCCTGGAGACCACTCACTTCTAGAAGATTGTTGTTACCCTCCCTTGCCTGGAGACCACTTACCTCTAGAAGTTTGTTGTTACCTCCCTTACCTGGAGACCACTTACCTCTAGCAGTTTGTTGTATCTCCAGAGCGTGTCTATAGCCATATCATAGTACTCGTTCTCACACAGAGTGTCGATCGCCAGGTTGAAATGTCCAAGCTGTTCATAACAGCGACTGCCTTCAATTGGCCGTTTTATCTTCCGGTAGGTTTCCCCCGCTTTCTCAAGCTGAAACGTATCAAGTTACACTAATTAAGAAAAACAATTTCAGCTAAAAATGATTTCCCAAGCTTTCTCAAGCTAATACCAATCAGACAGACCTCATTCAAATAGAAACAAAGTGGATGGATCAGACAAAGACATTCCAAAGTGATCAAGTGTTTGACACTTTACCTTGACAGTGTAGAAAAATTCAATCTGAATAGTGCCAATTGTTATTCTTTTTTAAAGATTTAGACAGTAAACTAGTTAACTGTTACATATTGCTGTACAAGAAACTAGAACACTGACATGTCAGTAAGGGCCCCCTCTTGTGGCAATATATCCCCCATAATCATCAAGAAGCAATCTGCCCATATACAATGTAGCTGAGCTTGACGTTTGACATTTGGACTTCAAAAAGAATAGCAAGGAAGCAAAATATGCATTTTACATGAACTATGGTTTCCTTCCACCTCCATATTTGCTTGGCTAACAGAAATGTAAATACCGGTGCAATACTCATTTGTTAGCTTTGATTTGTTTTATTTCACCTTATATACCTCCTCCATCAAGAGCCAGGGTCAAAGTCAGAGATCCACTTTGTCTTTGACCTTTGTACCCAAATGACCTGGACCTTTAACCCAGTGACCCTGATCTTTGGTCAGATGACTTATTCTTTAATTCCGACCAACTTTGCTTCATAATATCGTAACAAAATGTTTATCAGTGAAACAACACTTGACCTTGACCCTTTGGACCACGTTACCTGGACCTTAGGTTTTAAGTTCTGAATAACTTTGCTTCATAATAACATAAAACTAGAATTATGTCAGTGTGACATTAAAGCCGCTCACCACTTTAAATTAAATTGCTTCAGTAACACGTTGAGCATCAATATCTACTATAGTACCTCAGATATGTGTTCTGTATTCTGCCAATTGAAAATCAGGTCATGTGATGATGTTGCCTTTGGAATTTCCATAATCAATCACCCCTTAAATGATGCCTTAAAAACATTTCTCCCTCGCCTCTTTTTTCACACTCTTTTGTGACGCATTGTTGTAATTTTCATTAATTAGCATCCTCCAATGATGTGACATGAGCATTTACGTGCAGAATGGCAATCGGTGAATGGGTAATAAAGAATAGGTGCATTTTGTGCTTGTGAAATGAAGGATAATAAACAGTAGTGGGGAACATGCATGTAGGAAAGAGACATTGTACTCCTTTTATTTATATTTATTTTTTATTCATATAATAATAATTATTAATATATGTAGTGACTATATTTACTGTAATTGAATATACAATTCATCACAAAATCTCACAAATGTTCTTGGAATATATTTGAATTATATTTCTCAATGCGACTTTACCAACGTATAAGAGTTATTTCCCCTACACCGGATTGGACAATATTTTGACATAGTGCGAATTCTTGTCAAACAGCAGCGGCAGTTGTGTCATGTTCTTAAATTGTTACATTTTCATAAATAAATACACCAGAAATAGCATGCTGTGTTACAGAAATGTTTGATAAGTATACACAGTTCACATATCGTCTCGTCTCAGAGCCATTACTGTCATGAACCTAAGCACGATGTGTCATATTACGTTCCCATTTGAAACATCAAAATAGAGGTTATACTTCATCACTCATACGGTTTATAGGTATATATATTTACTTTTTCCTTGTATTTACAAAATAAACAAGAGGCCCATGGGCCTTAACGGTCACCTGACATCCGATTCAAATTAGGACAGTCATCCAGGGGTCAATTCATACTTTTCGTCGGTCCGAGTGACCTTGCATTGCTGCATCGTCCATTAATTTTTCCTTGTGAACACAATAACTTCAGTAAATATGAACCGATTTTGATGAAACTTTGTATGCAGCTTTGTATCAATGAGATCTTGAATGAGTTTGAATACCGGACCAATTTGACATAGTTATTCCCCTTGGTAATTCTATTATTGTTGGACCCTGTGAACATGATAACTGAATTAAATGGGTGTGACTCCAATTTTGACCCAAGGGGTCTGTTTTGAACATACTTGGTAACTGTATGTCTTCTGTTCTTGGTTAAAAGAAAAAAGTAAAAGCGTAAATCAATGATTTATTAAATAAGGCACAAAATTTTAATAGCACCTTGTTAGTAGCAAAAATGTGTTATGAATGAAAAAAAAAGGTACCACATGAATTTACATCTATTCTTGTGTAATGTCAATCAACATCACAGGGACAAATAATAATATAATGACAAATGGCAATAACTCTGCAGGTTACTGTCAAATAATTACCGGACAAAGTTTCATTGAACTCCGTCAACATTTATTCAAGTTATCGTGTTTACAAGGTCCAATAATAATATTATTACAAAGTCCAATACAAAATAGTGTAATAATAATTTGACAAAGTGCAATAACTCTGTAAGTTACGGTCAAATAATTCCCATTTTCCAACTCATTCATGATCTTATTGATATAAGGGTGCATACAAAGTTTCATCAAACTTGGTTGATAATTACTTAAGTTGTCATGNTATGACCCAGGGGTTAAGTCTCCAAGGGTGGGGCAGTCCCCAAGGCCAACCTGGAAGCATATGTGCAATCATCTCTTTATACTCAGCAATTGTATATATACGGTTATAGGGTGGGGCTCTCAACTGTTTCCAAGCTGTGACTAAGAAACTAGGTCCCTAGGGGTTCGGTCAGACCCCAGGGTCTATTCTGATATCATGATTGCATTCGTCTCTTTATGCCCAGCATTTGTATATATAGTTTTGGGGTGGGGATCTCAACCGTTTTAAAGTTATGGCCCAGGGACTATGTCTCCAAGGGTGGGGCCAGACCCTAGGGACATCCTGGAAGCAAATGTGCATTGTTCTCTTTATACTCAGCAATTGTATATATGGTTATATGGTGGGAATCTCAACCATTTCCAAGTAATACATTTTATTGGCCCCACCCCTTAGCCCGGGGAGTCAGCCCCACCATTTGTACAATTTTTAATCACCACCACCTAGGGATGCTTCCAGTCAAATATGGTTGATATCCATCGCTTAGTTCCAGGGAAAAAGTCGCTTAAAGCAATATAGGCAAATTGACCCCTTTTGGCCCCGCCCCTCAGCCCCCTGGGGGGTCAGCCCCACCATTTGTACAATTTTGAATCCCCACCACCTAGGGATGCTTCCAGTCAAATTTAGCTTAATACCAACCAGTGGTTAAGAAGAAGAAGTCGTTTAAAGAAATTGTTCACGTACGGACGCCGGACAGACGCCGGACGCCACGTTATGGCATAAGCTCACCTTGGTCCTTCGGACCAGGTGAGCTAAAAAGCTAGACCGTACAGACAGCGTCAATGCTCGACAGTCTTCACATGTGCTTTCTCGAATCACACTTGCTAAAACGCTCAAACCCAGTGCACGAATTTCACCACCACAACACTCGTAGAATGCACTGGAGATAAACATTTTGTTTGGAGAAGGGTATCAGAAGACTTTATGTAACCCACAGTTGAGTGTCAGAGATTCTACTTTCTATTGGTTGGTTGGTTGGTTGGTTGAAGGGTTTTTCGCCTACATGATTCCGCCCATACAGGTTTCATCTACTTTCTATTTACGATAACGAAACTATATAGAGGAAGAATGCAAGACTGAATTATGCGCACGCACCCCGAACGGAAGTGGGTCCGTCATTTCATTCTCTGGACAGAATCAATAAGCCGCTCGACTCTCGCCAAAAGCAGCTGAAAAAATGTTCACCAGTAAAAAGATACAATATTTGACCTTTACCCCGTGACCTTAACCTTAAGTCATTTGACTCCTTGCTAAATTTCGATCAACTATGCTTCATGATGTCATAACAAAATTGGACCCTTGACCCAGTTACCTTGACCTTTGGTCAAATGACTCCTTGTTTATTTCAAACCAACACTGCTTCAAAGTTTCATAACGAAATGTTCACCAGTGAAAATATATTAATTTGACCTTCAACCAGTGACCTTGACATTAAGTCAGTTGACTCTTGCTTCATAGTGTCATAACAAAATGTTCATCAGTGAAAAGCTACAAAATTTGACCTTGACCTTTGAACCAATGACCTTGAACTCTGACACGATAAACTTGACCATTGGTCAGTTGATTCCTTGTTAAATTCTTATCAACTTTGCTCCATCATGTCATAACAAAATGTTCATCAGTGAAAATATGTAAAATTTGACCTCAACCTTTGGACCTAATGACCTTAACCTTTGACCTCGACTTTTTACCTTAGTGTGTCTGTTTGTTTAATTCCGACTAACTTTGCTGCATGTCATAAAATACTCATTAGTGAAAAATTACAAAATTTGACCTTTGATCTTGACCTTTTGTCAGTTGACTCCTTGTTTAATTCTGATCAACTTTGCTTCATCATGTCATAACAAAATGTTCATCAGTGAAAAGATACAAAATTTGACCTCGACGGTTGAACCTAATGACCCTGACCTTTGACCTTGACTATTTTTTTTACCTCAGTGTGCATTTTTGTGAACTAAACATAATGACCAAGTTTCTTGTAAATCGGTCAATAAATACCAAAGTTATCAGCCGGGAACAAAATTACTAGATTACTATATAGGGCACTAGCATCCATTTCTTTAATTCAAGTCTTAGCTTTTACTTACAAAGCCAATCTTCTCGAACAGATGGGCAACCAGCTCCCTCTCCCGAGCGTTCTGTAGACACTTGCCTGCCTGTGAGGGTAGAGAGCAGTCTAGGAACATCTCCGCAGCGAACAGAAACTCATCTTGCATGCGCTGGCGACTGTCCTTTGTGCGGGAGGCCTTTAATGCTTGTTGATGAGCCAGGGCCACTTTATGTAATTGCCGATCTCCTCCCGAAATGAAGCACTTTGCCGCAACCTCATACAAAGCATGCTTCATGAAGTCTTCACCTCGTTTAATCCAGTCTTCTGGACTGGATTCCTCCGCAAACATACCACCAATGGTATCTGTGCTCTCTAGGGGTTAAAAGATTAAATATTGTTACGTTGTTTCAGCACAAATGAGATATTGCTGTTATCATGAATTTTTACATCGCTTAATTGTACTTTTTACCAGTCTATCAGTACTCTCATGCTTTCTTCCAAGAACTAGGATCAGAATTGCCAAAAACTATAGTCCGCCATTGACAGAAAGCTAGGCCATGAACAAAGAATTACATGTTACCGTATTGTTTCTCAGTTCACTACCACTATACCCAATGCAATTTAAGAGGATGAGGAATAAATTCTTCCTTTTTGAATGCAACATTGATAAGTGAAACTCTTTTTTTTAACTTGTTGTAAAACATTAGATTTTTTACATAAAATTTGTATGGTGATGATCTGGACAGCGCTTCTCAATTTGTAAAATATAAATTAAAACAAATTAACCAGGAAAGTCATCAATGTCCCCTTTCTGTAGACAAGTCCTGATTAGAGAACTGTAAGAATGTAGCAAAATTGACAATTGTGTTAAAAGTGTGAAAAAGTGCAATGTCAAACTTTTAGGCCATGTCTGAGGTGAGATTAAGTTGGGTGAGGGAACATTGAACAATCTACAAGACAATAAGGGGCGGGTATACCTCCATCAAAAAGGGTCGAAATCCCAAATTAAAGTGCCGGTGCACAACAACATAAAATACTGATCATTCATGCAAAGTTTCACTGAAATCCACATGTTAGTTAAGGAGAAGTTGCGCGGACAAGTATTTCGCAAAAAGGGGCATAACTCTATCAAAAAGGGTCGAAATCCCAAATTAAAATGCCGGTACAAAACTACATAAGATACTGCTCATTCATGCAAAGTTTCAATGAAATCCACACGTTAATTAAGGAGGAGGTTTCCAGACAAGTTACTGAAGACGACAGACATCCAGACAGGATGATTCCAGTATACTCCCCCTAACTTTGTTGCGGGGGTATAATGACAGCAAGTGATTCATATTGTATTGCCTTAGTTTTTAGATTATTTACTCATATGATTGCGTCATGTTTCTGTATACTTGACAAGGGTAAAACTCACATGAGTCCTGAACATTTCTTCTAAAACAAGCTAGAGGAGGATGCTTGTTACGTACATTAACACTTAAAACTGTTTAATTTAGAAATCAAATTTCATTTAAGATATCAATATGAATCTGGTACGCTAACTACCTTCATCTACATCTGTGCTGTTGAGGATCTTGACTAGCTTGCGAGCCTTGAAGTATTCAAACATGGGCGCCCGCTTGTCCTGGTCCTCGTCAAAGATCCACACATTGACGCGAGCACGAGTCACCGCTGTGTACAGGTGTTTAAGCTCGGAGTTGAGTACTTTGTGTAGACTGTTATCAAACTTCAGGGCCCTAGGTCGGTTGGTCTGCTGTAGTACATCTGCCAAACAATGGAAACAACAAAACAATAGATATATCAATAACAATACAGTAAATGTTTCCTTAATTTTGAATTCTTTATTCATCAGACAAAACCAAAACCAAATTATTTTCTCGTTGTATATGTCTAGTATCGGAATAGCACCTTATTTTCCCTTACCTGCGTCAATCTGTACAAGACTTTCCTGGTGTGATGGGGAGTTGTCTCCCTTTGCTCCTTTAGTTCCGATAGCCAGCTCTTCCAAATACTCTGTGACAACCCTCCATTCCTTGTTTGCCTGGATTGAAAGAAATATTTACTTATATGATTTATACAGACTTTCATAACAAAATTTAATCACCTTTTCAAGCATTTTTTTTTGCAGCATTTAAGTGATTTAGTGAATGGACTCTGTTATATAGCAGAAATATTATAACAAATTACAACAGATTTACAGTGATCTCATAAATTTTTGACTTTGAAAGAATAGCCAGCTGGAATGTTCATATGCAATAATGTTGGCCCATAGAAATTCTGAACAAGTGGCCCAGTGGGCCTGTATCACTCACCTAGATAATATAGCAAACATGGGAAATTATTCTCATTACATAAAATCCCTCCGATGGTACAGAAAGAGAAAGATTTTAAAAATGTAAACCTCAAATTCCTCTTTTGAGGCCAGCCCCCTGTACCAAAGAGGGGCCACACCCTCACGTTTTATACAAAAGTTAGTCCTCTTTTCCCAAGGATGCCATATCCTGGCCAAACTTGGATAAGGATAAAATCCATCAAATGGTACAGAGGAGGAATGTTTTTTGAAGACTTTAACCTCAAATTCCCCTTTTGAGCCCCGCCTCTCTGCACCCAAGGGGGCCATATCCACCCTTTATGCAAAATTAAGTCCCCTTTGCCCAAGGATGATCCAGGCCTAATTTGGAAAAATTACAAAAAGGAGAAGGATTTTTAAGATTTAAACCTCAAATTCCCCTTTTGAGCCCCACTCTCTGCACCTGAAGAGGCAGCACCCACAATTTATACAAAATTGAGTCCCCTTGGCCTAAGAATGCTCCAGACTAAATTAGGATAAAACCCCTTTATTCTTACAGTAGAAGACAGATTTTGAAGGTTTTACCTTTATTTCCCCCCATTGGGCCCCGCTCCTTTACCCCAAGGGGGGCTACATCCACCATTTATACAAAATTTGAGTCCCCTTTGCCCAAGGATGCTACAGACCAAATTGGAATGAAATCCCTTAATCCCAATGGTAGAAGACGGATTTTAAAAGGTTTACCTCTATTTCCCCTATTTGGCGTCACCCTCTGCCCCCAGGGAATCACACCCACTGTTTATATAAAATTGAGTCCCCTTGGCCCTAGGATGCTCCAGACCAAATTTAGTTAAAATCCACTAAGCTGTTCAGGACTGGTACCGTTTTAAAGGAAAAGTTGACGGATGGACAGACGGACGACGGACACTGAGCCATGGCATAAGCTCAATTCCCCTTCTGGCAAAAAAGTAAATGCCTATTTACAAGCATTTTCTCAGCACTGACCTCTATTCTAGCACTTTTTCATGGACTCAGCAGTTCGGATTATCACATTACAATCCAGATGGAAAATTTCTTTACAGAGAGAATCTTAAAAGAGCTATGATTTCATATCAGATTGACGTCATTTTTTGAGAAGTTATGCTAATCCACTCACTAGTAAAGACAGACTTTTTGAGAATTTGAATTTATACCTGCGAGTCTTTGAAGAAGTTGTAGAGCAGAATGTCATCAAACTCAAGTCCTTTGGCTTCATAGACGGTCAGAATAAGTCCTAGCTGTAACTCCTCTGGGATGTTATCCCTTGCTGCTTCATCAACAACCAGTATTGCTTGGTGTGCCCCAAACTCGATGTGCGACGTCTTGCGTCGACTGCCCCGCAATAGCATGGCAAGGTCACTGAAGCTACAGGACTCTAACAATACTGGACGTGGACCGTTAAACAGGCCCTGGTCCTTCTGTAGCCGGTCAAAAGACTCTGGGAAGAAACGGACCATGAGGTCAAGGATACTAGAGGCTAGAAACAGAATGCCTGCATGAGATCTATAATTATGAGTTAGCTGGTGCACTCGCTTTGGGACTTCGATATTTGATACCTTGCCGTGAGCCTGTAGTGACTGTTTAGCATAGAAGAAAATAGACTTGAGATCATTGAAGCGGAAAGCTATCCCACGCATGATGCTCTGAGCTGTGTCACCAGTGAGGAACATCTGGTTTGGATCTTGACAGATTCGGAGGAGGAGACAGAGCTCTGCTTGTGTAAAGTCCTGGGTTTCATCTACGAACACCTGATGGATTACCCAAGAGATATCGGTCTCCTGCTTTAGGCGGTTGTACACCGACCGAACCAAGTCTGTCTCATCAAACAGGAATTTCTGCTTCTTGAAATGGTCATATTTCTTGAAGAGATCGTACATGTCTGTACGTCTGCCAGTAAAATTGGGAGCTCGCTTCTTCCCGAGTTCGAAGTACTCTTCCTTCCCTAAAATTCCAGAGGGTTTTGACAGGGCTTCAAATGACCCTTTGATAAAGGACATGATTTCTGTCCACACCAGTGAAGGATGGTATTTTCCTCCAAACTTCTTGCAAATCTTTGGCCAGATTTCCTCGCTGAAGACATCGTAAGTAACCTCTCTTCGAGGGTCAACTTTCACTTTGCTTTTAGCAGCTTGTTGTCTGTCATCATCATCCTCTAAATCATCGAACTGTCCTTCATCATCGTCCTCGTCATCAGATTCCTCGGCCAGGAGAGGAAGGATGCTGAGCAAGCCCTCGCCATCGGTCCAGCCCTGAACATCAACCTTCAGTCCACCATCCTCTCCTCGCTCAAAAAAATAGGGTTGTCCTAGAGATGCGTCCAGCATCAGCAACAGCTGTTTGGAGGTAATGAAGAGAGGGAAGTGGTAATCACCAATGTCCTGTAGACGTGGGGGCAACACCTGGTCCTCCGTCTCCACTTGGTTCTTTGCTATGGCGCAGGCATGGCTCAGCTCTCGAAAGTTCTTTTGCACCTGTTCAAACAAAACTAGAAATCTCAGGCACACGCATATTTAACATCTACCAACCATCTCTAAAGAAATGAAATTAATAATGTATCATCCAATCAGCACCCACAGAAGCCCCCCTGAATTCTGAAATGTAACAGTTGGCCATTTAACTCATTCCCACTGAAGAACATAATGGATTCATCCAGATCAATGCAAGGTAGAGTCTACTAAACGTTACATAGGGATGAAAGGGTAAAGATAAAGCATATCAACCATATCTGTATCAGTCCTACAAAGAATCAACAAGTTATTGTCTAACTATTAAGAAACCTTGTCCACCATCTTGAATCCTAAAATTTTAAAGTTGACCTTTTATTGCAAACTATATTCTCTATTTATAACTTACACAAAGTATCAAGAAATCTGCAACTTAAGTTGAACCCTGCTTCATTATTGTTTTTGAGGCAATTTTTTTAGAATATGAAAGGTACTGCAATTATTTTAATTTCCAAACAAGAGGCCCAATGGGCCTGCATCGCTCACCTGGTATAAATCTCACACTTGTAATCTAAAAAGTGGACTAAAATACAGCTACAGGCAGAATATCAGTGTGACCTTGAATGACAATCAATGACATTAGGTTGAAAGTGGGTCAAGGTCATTCATTTGAACAAATTTGGTAGCCCTGATTGCTACAGGCCAAATATCAGTACCTGGGCCTTTTGGTTATTGAGAAGAAGTTGTTTGAAGATTTTTAGACATTTGACACCTGTGACCTTGAAAATTGGTCAAGGTCATTCATTTGAACAAACTTGGTAGCCCTTCATCCCAGCATGCTAATGGCCAAATATCATCACCTTAGGTCTCTTGGTTATTCAAAAGAAGTTGTTTAACTAATTTGAACATATTTAACCCCTATGACCTTGAATATAAGTCAAGGTCATTTATTTGAACAAACCTGGTAGCTCTTCAACCCAGCATGTTACTGGACAAATCTCATCACCCTAGGCCTGTCAATTATTCAGTAGAAGCTGTATAAAGATTTAAACATATTTGACCCCTGTGACCTTGAATATCAACCAAGGTCATTTATTTGAACTAACTTGGTAGCCCTTTATCCCAGCATGTTACTGGCCAAATTTAGGCATACCAGGCCTCTTGGTTATTCAGAAGAAGTCGTTTAAAGGTTTTAAACATATTTGACCCCTGGGACCTTGAATATAAATCAAGGTCCTTTATTTAAACAAACTTGGTAGCCCTTCATCTCAGCATGTTACTGGCCAAATATCATCACCCTATGCCTCTTGGTTATTCAGAAGAAGTTGTTGAAAGGTTTTAAACATATTTGACCCATATGACCTTGAATATAAATCAAGGTCATTTATTTGGACAAAATTGGTAGCCCTTCATCCCAGCATGTTACTGGCCAAATATCATCACCCTATGCATCTTGGTTATTCAGAAGAAGTTGTTTAAAGAATTTAACATATTTGACCCCTGTGACCTTAAAAATGGATGAAGGTCATTTATTTAAACAAACTTGGTAGCCCTTCATCCCAGCATGCTTCTGGCCAAATATCATCATCCTAGGCCTTTTGGTTACTGAGAAGAAGTTGTTTAAAGTAAAATGTTGACGACGGACGGTCGACAGATGGACGACGGACGCCGCACCATGCCATAAGCTCACTTGGCCCTTCAGGCCAGGTGAGCTAAAAATCATGAAGCACCTAGTCTTATTATGTTGAATATCGAAGATGTATCCTTTATATCACACAAGAGTTGCCTCCCTTACCTCATTACACAACACAGCATTCTTTGTGATAAAGATCTGATGGAGATGGTCGTAGATCTGTCCTTCCTCTTCTTCTCCATTTTCCTCTACTACTTTGCCATCTGCCCCGACTGTCGCTCCGAGGAGTTCCTCTAAGGGGTCATCCTCCTCTTCCTCATCTTCATTATCATCTTCATCCTCTTCATCTAATCAAATAGCATAGGAAAATAAACATAAGGAAACATTTGAAATCAATGTTTACCTTCGAGACCGAAATATGTATAGACTATCAATCTAGGTAAAAAATAATATATTGATACTCCTGCATACTTGAAACTGAACAAGGAATTGTCAAAGGTACCATAACAAGAGGCCCATGGGCTTTAACGGTCACTGGAGTCCTACAGTATTTATTTTTATTGTTAAAATATGTACCAATTTTAGTAAAAAATAGTTAAGTATAACGTTAACTTAAGTTTGTCAGGACCATTAGCTGATCATTCCTAGACCGAGTTTCAGTTCAATCGGCCCAGTAGAACTTGACTTAAAGTTTGAAATAGTTTTTCAAAATGGCGGCCATATTTGATTTCTGAATGACCTGAAAAATAACAACACTTTTTCAGGAGCTAAAAGTTCAGGTGACCTAAAAATTCAAGAACTATAGATCATACTTTCCTTGGAAACATTGGACAAGTGTTTTTTTTTTTGTTTTTGTTTTTTATAAATGGATGTATCTTTAAGCCTCTCCTCTGCAAGTTCAAAATCATCCTCAATATCCAGGTGTTACCCTCACTTATGCTCTCTGCACCCCTGGAATATGTATTAGCAAAATGGAGGCTCACGGTCACACAACAGTAATTTTCGAAGGACAGGTATCAGCCTCGCGATTGGTCAGGTTTTGTTACCAGAGACCAACCAAACAGCTATCTTTGTGCCTTCAATTTTGTCATGACATATTCCAGGGGTGCAGAGAGCGTAAGTGAGCAAACCCCTGGATATCGAGGATGGTTCAAAATATGGAAATGTAGCAATTTGAATTTGTACAAGTAATACTTAATGGTTCTGTAAAATTTCAGAGCTACATTTCGTACAGATTTATGACAAATGTTTTTGACGGATATATTCCTTAGGCACTCACAAATTAAAATAATGATTAATGAAAACGTGGCAATAACCACGATGTAAAGTAAAACCTTGTCATAATTCCTCTCGTTTCATTTGCCGCCTCGTTCATCGCCAACATATTCCATACCTCCCTTTTCTCTTTTTTTTTTAAATTACCCTTAATTTATCATCAAACCCGGCCCTTTGCAATGAGGTCTGTAAATTACTATGCATATGCTTCTTGATTTCATATTCAAGTATTGATAATATAATTACATTGTGTCCCTGTACAATTAATTTACTATACATTTTACAGCAACATGTTTGGCTGTAATTATGCTAGAATTGTATTTCAATTCTATGCAATGTTGCCTTTGATTATACCTGAATTTATATTCATATATTTAATGCTATTACTCTGTATATATTATTGCCGTAGATTGTAGAGAAGGCCTCAAGGGAGAATATAGTTTTGTAACTAATGGAGCGACTNAAAGCATTATTATTATTATAACGCTTAACTTTCTCTGGACAAATGGTATGATGAGGTTTTACTATAAATATCAGCTTAGACTGACCTCCGTCCTCCTCCGTTGTCCTGTTGACCGAACTCCTGGGAAGGAGCGGGGCCTCAGCCTCTGTTGCTTTAGTCCAGTAGGATAGGAACTGGGTCCACAGTCTGTACAGACAGCAGGTTGTCTTGCCTGTTCCACTCCGACCCAGTAGTAGGATTGGGGACTGTGACTTTAGATTAATGATGGCATGCTCTAAGTCAGTCACTCGGAACGGAAAGTCCACCTGAAAAAATAATATATATTTCACAATTTATTGACAAAATTTATAAATGTCAAACAGCATTGGACATCAGGATAGCTCAATTGGGACAATAAACTAGTTATCT
>NW_018407515.1:34054-34352 GCF_002113885.1 Mizuhopecten yessoensis
GAGGAAAAGTTAATTTATACCTGGAGTATTTTCTACAGGGATTTTTTTGAATTTCACTTTCTTGTAGCCAAGTTCTTACACATGCACATCTGTCGAGCTTTAAACAAACAGGGTATGATTTCTGTCAATTTTATCAATTAAATTTTGGGTTACTTTGTGTAGAATATTATGTAGTGATGCCAGAAATTTTATACTAGCAATCTGTCAAGTTTCAATCCAGCCATTTAAAACAAAAAGTTTTATCAAGTGCAAAGTTCAACAAGAGGCCCAAGGGCCTTAGCGGTCACCTGAGTTATAT
>NW_018407515.1:35978-41363 GCF_002113885.1 Mizuhopecten yessoensis
TATGTAAAAGTTTACGCACGACGCACAACGGACGACGGACGACGGACGACGGACGACGGACGACGGACGACAGACGACGGACGGAAAGTGATTGGAATAGGTCACTTGAGCAAAGCTCAGGTGACCTAAAAAGCATAGGTTTATTATTATAAGTAATCTATACTTGAAATGTATAGTCCACCCTTTGTAAATTTTACCAATGATAAGTCTACAATGGGTAATTAACCTATACCTTTTGTACACTTTTACCTGTTTTCTATATAAAGACATAGCCAGGTACAGATTTTTCAAGAATTCAATCTACCGGTACATTTCATTTATTTTAAGCCCACCCCTTGTACAGATTAGAAAATCAGCTTTGTTTTACCTGCTCCTTCCTGGAACTGAGTCTGTTTCACTCCTTTTAGTTTTTTCTGTATGATGCACTCCTCACCGCGATTGTGTGATTTGATGATACGTTCCACACACCTGTGAATATGATCATGATCAAACACAATGTCCCAAACTCTGATCACCTCGGAGTAAATCCTCCCTCCTCTCACAGCAAGATCTTCACCTTCTTCTTCTTCAACATTCAAACGGCGTTCGGCAGATTCACTCAACCGTGGCGAAAATGCAATGGCTAGTTCCCACAGTATCCTGCCTCCCTTTGACAGTTTGGCCTCAAAAATTCGCAGTGCTTCGGGCATTTTGCTGGCAGTAACTGGTTTACAAAGGGATTTCCTCCATTCCCCACTGGCCAGGTGCTGGACTTTACAGACAATGCGCCGTTTCAGTTCAGGAAGGACATGGTTGTCACGGAGAGTTCTCCAGACATCAGACGTACATTCCACCTCCCATTCCAGATTGTCAAAAGCCTGAACATCTACCTGTATAATTGAATATTGTAACAGCAGAGCGTAAAATATGAAAATAATTACAGGTAGCAAAATTTTCTATTCAACAAATTTTGTCCTTTTAAGTGGAAATAGTACTTAGAGTAGAAGGTGTGCAAATATGTATTCTTATAATGGAAAGTAAAAGCATGAAAATAATAGTTTTCTTTAACTTAATTGATCTAGGACAAAGAATATCTGTTGTGTACCTCATAGGTTTCTTTTTCCTCATCCTCTTCTGCTTCCAGCTCCCCATTGGTCACGGCCTCCACCTGCTGCTCTTCCTGCGGAGGGGGTGCGGCAGCAGTTGCATCAGCCTGATGGGCTGTTCCATCCAGTTTCTCCACCTATGAACAACAGATGAATATGTTCAATTGTGCAAAAGAGTTAAATACCTGAAATTCTACTGCTATTGAGTAGCAGCTTCAGCAAAAATAATGCATCAGGTAAATACAAAAGTAAAATGGAATAAGAAAACTTAAAGGCACATACTATTTCATGGGCTAGCAAGGCAATCGTAACATGCATTATTATACGGATGGGAAAGAAAACCAGTAACAATACTTTAAGGATGGACAATGCAACTACTACAAATAGGTGTACAAGGACACAAAAAATGCATTATTTTATGGATGTGAATGGGAAAAAAACATTAAACATTATTTTGTTAGTGGGCAAGGAAACCAGAAACGTTATTTTATTAGTTCACAAAGTAACCAGAAATGCAATACTAAGCGAGTAAGACAATGAGAAACATTAATATATGGCTGGGCAAGGCAACCAGAAATTAAATCCGAGAAATATGGCATATCTTATATCACAGAAACTGTAAGGTGATTTGGGATCCACCTTAGTGAATGTCTAAAAGATATAGAATCCCAAAAGGGAAAGAAATTCAGACAATCGGAAAAAAAGCAGTCAGAGTCTCGGATCAATAAATTGGCAATCACATCAAAATCATGTTTTATTGACTGAGTTTACTCCAAAGTATTTTGATCAATCTGTCCAAGCAAAAATAAGCATTCTGGACACACCACAGTGGGCCAGTTCTGAACCAAGATGAGGGGGCTCATAGACTCTCCCATATCTATGACCAGGTAACCAGGCAAGGGTTCAGAAAACAAGAGGTCCATGGGCCTTAACGGTCACCTGGTATATTTATACAGAGAGTTGATTTTGTTTTTAACACGTACAGAAATATTATTCAAAGTGACAAAAAACAATAAAACCACCTTATTCAATATCTCGCATACAGATTTAAGACTAAAAAGTATTTGAAACTAGCACCTCTGATTCTAAACAAGGATAATGAAGAAATTTTAGCACACTGACTCCTTTGCGCCCCACCCTACAGCCCTTGGGGATAGGGCTGGCTCAATATTTTCAAAGTATCAAACTGTCAACTCAAGGTTATAATTCCAATCAAGTTATTAACATGTAATATTCAAAGTATCATTTGCCATTATAAACCATAATAAATTTTGCCCAAGGGTCAAGAAATTCACAATTTTGGTAAAGCACCTGAAGACCCTTCCATCTATGAAGAGTATTTGATTCAACTATATCTGGGTCTTGAGAAGAAGATTTTTGAAATTTTAGTCAATTTGACCCTTTTTGGCCCCGCCCCTCGGGCCCCTGGGAGCTTGGGACTAAAGTTCCTGCAAAATTTAATTGAAATTGGTTCAGGGGTTTTGGAGAAGAAGTCGAAAATGTAAATTGTTTACGGATGCACGACGGACGACGACGGACAAAAGGCGATCGCAATAGGTCACTTGAGACTTTGTCTCAGGTGACCTAAAAATCATTTTATGAGAGGAGGGGACAAGGAAACGTATTTTTTCTATTCTGAATGTTTGGTTCAACAATAACTGCATCTATTCTACCTTAAGATCATCTTTCTTGTCTGGCGATCTGGCTCCCTTCTGACCTCCACCTGACCTTCGTGACCTCCAACCTTCCTCCATTCTGGGAACTTTGGGGTTGAATATAGAGTAAGGAGTGTCTGGCAGATTGAAGATCATTTCCTCTATCTTCTTCTTGGCTGTTTCACGATGTGTTGAAGTCTTAGCAAAAATCAACTTCTTATCTTTGCGTGGGACTTTTTCCGGTGCGGCACGAGCCTGCGTTTCATCTGTCCTACTGTATAGTAACAGATCCTGTTCTTCATCAAGCACATCATCCTCCGACATCTTCAGCCTCGTTTTTTTTGGCTTCTTGGTTGCCGGTTTGGTTTCTGTCTCAATAGATGCCAGTCGAAAGAACTGCAGTCTATGTAGTGTATAAAGCAGAAACAGAGGTGAATGAAATTTTAATGTAACTATACATTGTAACAATCCCCTCATAGCTCACTTCCCTAAATAATACACCAATGGCAAGTTTTATCATTTCATTAACAATTGTCAAAAATACATAAAATATCTGTTGTCCAAAATTACATAATAACATGATTATATATTATTCTTACTTATTACAGTCTAGCATGTATTTGTGCCTCTTAAGGATCTCTGTTCCACTGATCTGCGTTTTTCCTTTATACAGTAACCTCCCCTTAGCTTCCTTTCGGATATAACTACAGCACAGTTTAGCCAGGACACTTCCATTGATCAGGTGGCTTGTTTGTTTAGAGCTATAGTTTAACAATCTGAAGTCTAGGATTGCATCCTGGTCTAGTCCCGCAAAATTTTCACAAGCTTCTGCAGTGCTGTTGATTATTTTTATTTCATCTCTGTTATTTTTCATAAGATTGTGGTGGTACGGGGATCCTTAAAAGAGTTGGAGAATTAGACAGGAGTACTCATTCAAGCTTCAATGCCCATTTTCTTTGTATTATGCATTTTTCCACAATAATAATTAATAATAGTTAACACTGATATATAGGATCTTACACGAGTTTCCATTTCATATGAGATTTATGAAACAAGTCTAAGAAGTTTTCAATTTAGCGAGCCTCTGGCTGATTGTAATATCCAATTAAAATTAGGATCAATAATTTTTTTTAAACTAGATAACATAAAACCTTCAGCAACAAATTTAGGATAATTTCTTTAAAATCTAATTAATGAAAATGTGTGCAAGATCCTTTTTATGACATAATCAAGATTTGTGGCATGTACTCTTGTAAAATGACAATTGTCATGCAACCTTGAAATGTAAAAAGCCTCCATTTTGACTCCAGTGCGTAAGGCTGTGACGTCATGTTATTGTCTAGGCGTGACATCACAATTGAAACAAGAGGCCCAATGGGCCTGCATCGCTCACCTGGTATTAATCTCACACTTGTAATCTTAAAAGTGGACTAAAATACAGCTACAGGCAAAATATCAGTGTTTCATTCATAAGAACCTATTAAAAGATTTAAACATATGACACCTGTGACCTTGAATGTCGAACAAGGACATTATAATATTGGGTTGAAAAGAGTTTATAGTCTTCCAACCCAGCATGCTTCTGGAAAAATATCATTACCCTGGACCTTTTGGTTATACAGAACAAATCATTTAAAGATTTAAACATATATTGACCACTGTGACCTTGAATATGGGTGAAGGTCATTCACTTGGTAGTCCTTCATCCCAGCATCTTACTGGCATTATCCTAGGCCTCTTGGTTATTCAAAAGAAGTTGTTTAAAGGTTTAGAACATATTTGACTCTGCGACCTTGAAAAAAGATGAAGGTCATTCATTTGAACAAACTTTATAGCCCTTCATCCCAGCATGCTACTAGCCAAATATCATCACCCTAGGCCTATTGGTTATTCAGAAGAAGTTGTTTAAATGTTAAAAACATATTTGCCCTCTGTGACCTTGAATATAAGTCAAGGTCATTTATTTGAACAAACTTGGTAGCCCTTCATCCCAGCATATTACTGCCTAAATATCATCACCCTAGGCCTCTCGGTTATTCAGAAGAAATTGTTTAAATGTTTTTAACATATTTGACCCCTGTGACCTTGAATATAAGTCAAGGTTATTTATTTAAACAAACTTGGTAGCCCTTTATCCCAGCATGTTACTGGCCAACTATCATCACCCTAGGCCTCTTGGTTATTCAGAAGAAATAGTTTAAATGTTTCTAACATATTTGACCCCTGTGACCTTGAATATAAGTCAAGGTCATTTATTTGAAAAATCCTGGCAGCCCTTCATCCCAGCATGTTACTGGCCAAATATTATCACCTTAGGGCCGTTTTCGTTTAAACGGTTGAAGCGGTTGGACAACAGTTCTTCGTTTATTAAATAAAGTCGGATCTAGTAATCTGAAGCTGCTTTCAGGCGAACCTTGACAAAGCATTGTAAGGCCTGCATAAACATGTGCAGGTTCGCCAACATTTATATCCGAAATTGTTACATTTACAAACAGACAAATCGGTTGTTCCACATAAACGAACAGGCCCTAGGCCTCTTGGTTTTTCAGAAGAAGTTGTTTAAATGTTTTTAACATATTTGACCCCTGTGACCTTGGATATAAGTCAAGGTCATTTATTTGAACAAACTTGGTAGCCCTTCATCC
>NW_018407515.1:41710-87150 GCF_002113885.1 Mizuhopecten yessoensis
GCTTTTTGATTCTTCAGAAGTTGCTTGACATATTTTTCCCTGTGACCTTGTAAGTAGGTCAATGTCATTTTCCTTCTCAAATTGGTAAGCTCTATTCCAAAAGCTACCAGCCAAATCTTATGAATCCATTCCTTTTAGTTCTTAAGAACAAATCCATTAAAATGTTGTTGACCTCTGTGACCTTGAAAGTAGGTCAAGGTCACTTTCATTCGCAAACTTTGTTGGGCTCTTTCCCAAGACATAACCAGCCCAATATTAAGATTCTATAACTTCCAGTTCTTCAGAAGAAATCATTTGAAGTGTCTGACACATTTGACCCCTGTGACCTTGAAAGGTCAAGGTCATTTTCTTCCTCAAACTTTGTCGGGCTCTACCCCAGGAAGCCATCCATCAAATATAAAGATTCTATACCTTTCAGTTCTTCAGAAGAAGTCGTTTGAAGCTTTTGACACATTTGACCCCTGTGACCTTGAAAGTAGAACAAGGTAATTTTCATTCTCAAACGTTGTTGGGCTCCATCCCAGGAACCAATTAGCCAAATATGAAGATTCTATACCTTTTAGTTCTTAAGAAGAAGTCGTTTGAAGTTTTTGACATATTTGACCCCTGTGTCGGACTATCTATTGTCAGCGTCAGTAGCTCACTAGGCAAGTCGTAGGAGAGTGTCAGACTATCTATTGTCAGCGCCAGTAGCTCACTAGGCAAGTCGTAGGAGAGTGTCGGACTATCTATTGTCAGTGTCATCAGCTCACTAGGCAAGTCGTAGGAGAGTGTCGGACTAACTACTGTCAGCGTCAGTAGCTCACTAGGCAAGTCGTAGGAGAGTGTCAGACTATCTATTGTCAGCGTCAGTAGCTCACTAGGCAAGTCGTAGGAGAGTGCCGGACTAACTACTGTCAGCGTCAGTAGCTCACTAGGCAAGTCGTAGGAGAGTGTCGGACTATCTATTGTCAGCGTCAGTAGCTCACTAGGCAAGTCGTAGGAGAGTGTTGGACTAACTACTGTCAGCGTCAGTAGCTCACTAGGCAAGTCGTAGGAGAGTGTCGGACTATCTATTGCTCTCAGTCAATTTCAGTTGTGTAGTTAAATAAATATAGTAGGTCAATTCACTTTATACTCGTGTTTGTGTTGTGTATAAAGTATGTTTTCTTCTCAAAATGAGATAAAAAGGCCCCATCCCAAATTAATAGACTGAAAACAAGAAGCCCAAGAGGGCCTGTATCGCTCACCTGAATATTTAATATTTCCCTCGCAAACTTTGTTGGCTCCATCTATTGAAACTACCAGCAAAGTATTATTATCAGATTCTATGCTTTTTGTTTCTTCTTCAGAAATTGCTGACATATTTTTCCCTGTGATCTTGTAAGTAGGTCAATGTCATTTTCCTTCTCAAATTGGTTAGCTCTATTCCAAAAAGCTACCAGCCAAATCTTATGAATCCATTCCTTTTAGTTCTCAAGAACAAATCCATTAAAATGTTGTTGACCTCTGTGACCTCTAAAGTAGGTTGAGGTCATTTTCATTTGCAAACTTTGGTGAGCTCTATCCCGGGAAGTCACCAGCCAAATATTATAATTTTATGCCTTTTAATTCTTCAGAAGAAGCTGTTTGAACTGTTTGACATATTTGAACGCTGTGACCTTGAAAGTAGGTCAAGGTCATTTTCATTCGCAAACTTTGTTTGGCTCTTTCCCAGGAAGCCACCTGCCAAATATTAAGATTTTATAACTACCAGTTCTTCAGAAGAAGTCGTTTAAAGTGTTTGACATATCTGCCTCATGTGACCTTAAAAGAAGGTCAAGGTCATTTTCATTCTCAAACTTTGTTCGGCTCTTTCCTAGGAAGCTACAAGCCAAATATAGAGATTATATACCTTTCAGTTCTTCAGAAGAAGTCGTTTGAAGTGTCTGACACATTTGACTCCTGTGACCTTGAAAGAAGGTCAAGGTCATTTTCATTCTCAAACTTTGTCGGGCTCTATCCAAGGAAGCCATCAATCAAAAATAAAGATTCTATACCTTTCAGTTCTTCAGAAGAAGTCATTTGAAGCTTTTGACATATATGACCCCTGTGACCTTGAAAGTAGGTCAAACTAGTTTTCATTCTCAAACTTTGTTGGGCTCTATCCCAGGAAGCCACCAGCCAAATATAAAGATTATATACCTTTCAGTTCTTCAGAAGAAGTCGTTTGAAGTGTTTGACACATTTGACCCCTGTGACCTTGAAAGAAGGTCAAGGTAATTTTCATTCTCAAACTTTGTTGGGCTCCATCCAAGGAAGCCATCAGCCAAATATGAAGATTCTATACCTTTTAATTCTTCAGAAGAAGTCGTTTGAAGTTTTTGACATATTTGACCCCTGTGACCTTGAAAGTAGGTCAAACTAATTTTCATTCTCAAACTTTGTTGGTCTCTATCCCAGGAAGCCACCAGCCAAATATAAAGATTCTATACCTTTCAGTTCTTCAGAAGAAGTCGTTTGAAGTGTTTGACACATTTGACCCCTGTGACCTTGAAAGTAGGTCAAGGTCATTTTCATTCTCAAACTTTGTTGGGCTCTATCCCAGGAAGCCATCAGCCAAATATGAAGATTCTATACCTTTTAGTTCTTTAGAAGAAGTCGTTTGAAGTTTTTGACATATTTGACCCCTGTGACCTTGAAAACAGGTCAAGGTCATTTTCGTTCTCAAACTTTGTAGGGCTCCTACCAACGAAGCTTTCAGCCAAATATCATGACTCTAGGCCTGTCCGTTCTTCAGAAGAAGTTGTTTAAAGGAAAAGTTGACGGACGAGGACGGACGGACGACGGACGGACGACGGACGCCGCGCCACGGCATAAGCTCACTTGGCACTTCGTGCCAGGTGAGCTAAAAACTGTATATTTAGTAGTGGAGGAAGAAGAAGATGTTCGAAGAGATATAAATTGTCCACGAACTGATATTGTTTAAACTGGTGCAGTTTTTCTTAAAACTTCTATTACCTGCGGTCGTTCTTCTTGTTGATTAAATAATCCTTTGGTAGCTTTCCCTCGTTATTATAGACCAGAGCAGATATCTTCTTTTCACACAAAAGCTCGGTGGCTTTCTGTGTGGTGCTGTTGTACTTCATCTTGGCCACGAGGTGAAAGAGGCAATCACCATTGGCATCTTGCTGGTTAGGGTCCAGTAATGCAAACTTCTCCGGGTCACTTTTAAATTTATCCAAAAGAATATTGAGGATTGTGAAGTTGCCTAAAAGCAAATAATGAAAATTTATAGAAAAAAGGATCAAAGATAAATTTACCTTTTTGTAGCTCAATCGTTTAAGTCATTTCTGAACTGTTCCATAAAGACCCATACTCGTTACCAAGCAAGGACAAGCTAAAATGTCGGCAAAGATCGGGAAGATCTGTAGACCAGACAAGTTTGGGTGGGTTTTTTTTTCTATTCTAATCTCAGTTGAAAGTTTTTTAAACTTTAAGTAAAATGTTTCTATTGTATTATCATGATTTGTTTGAAATTTCAGTCATTTTCATAATGCTTCACTCTGAAAAATTGCTTATTAAAGTGTCATTAGCTTATTTTTCAGGAAATATACTGGGAAACTTTGGCCCAATCAAACTTTTGCCTTTGCATGTGAAATCCAAAATCGCCCAGTGTTAATTTTGCATTTCACATTCAATTGTTATGTAAATTATATTATTGACTAAGGTTTGCTCTAATGATAAATTCGGCCTCATTCCAGAGGGTGAAAAAGGCAAAAATTGAACTGCAGCGAAAATATCCTGGTGTTTAGTATTTATAATACAATATGATTTTTTCAACAGGAATTGTGACATATTAGATCAGAAAGCAGTCTGATGTCATTCCTTACCCAGAGAAAGTTAAGTAGGTTATGAGTAAATCATACTGACAAACGAAAGAGCTTCTAATATCTCATCGACCAATGAAAGAGCTTCTAATATCTCAATCACAGATCAGACATGACACACTTAAACATTGTAGTAGCTGTAAAACAAAATTTATCCTCCTTTTTCTAGCCCTTGAACTAAAAGGAGATTACTTTTAAACACCAGCATTCTCGATATTCAGGGGTTACGCTCACTTTCGCTTTTTACACCCCTGGAATATGTCATAGCAAAATCGAAGGCTCAGTGTGCTCCACCCTTGGAAGATGACAAGAGAAGACAAAGTTTGATCCTTTGATGTACATCAAAATTATCTCGTGATCGCATAACGGTTAAACTTACTGGCTTTGAAGTCAGGTGTGGCGCCTCTGTAAACTTCAAAGGACAAGTATCAACCGAGTGATAGGTCAGATTTTTTTACCTGACACCAATCAAATAGCTAGCCCAAGGATGAAACATCAATAGACATCACCAATATGAGGAAGATAATCTCCTAATATTCCTACACAAATAAACACCTGTCCCATTTTCACTACAGCATCCTATTCTGATTGGTCAAAATTATAAATCTAATATGCCCTCTGAATATTCAATACCTTTGTCTCTCTCCAAGGCTATTGACATGGAGGCATGAAGGGGCGTGTCCCCTGGCTGTAGGGACAAGAATACCGGGTTAGCTCCCCTTTCAAACAGTGTACACAGCAACTTGAAATGTTCTTCCTGGATTGCAGCTAGCATGCACATCTTCCCCTCTATAATACAGAAGTATTAAATTCTACTTCTAGGTGATGATCATTTTCAAGTATCATGGTTTCCTATCTGAGCTAAATTGAATAAATATACTAACAACACAATAAATGTATGAAATGCTCTTGAGAAGTATACAAGATAAGCAATTGAGCAGTTAGAATGAAGATGTTTACCAGAAGATTGCAACTGGGCTGATATTCTTTATTGTCAACTTGACCAATAACTCTTATATAGACATAGGATCAATTTATATATACATGTATATTGTAAATCACTTTATATTGCAAACTATGCCTGTAGTTATCATTCCTTTTTTTATATGCACTTGAATGTGAAATATATAGGATCCATTGAATCATTGTTACAATAAGATTTGAACTAATTATGTGTAAATTAATGTGATTATTAAACTATCATCTACCGTGAAAACAAACCTATTTACAAAACAGTCAAATTAAAACTGGTGGCTAGACAAAGGTTAAGTTACAATAAATCACAAAGGTCACCTCTCCATAAGAGAGAACACTCTACCATTTTCCATGATTGCTCCGCTGTCCAACATGTTGTCAATAAGCTGTGCAAGGAGGTCGTCTTGCTTGACGAAAGACGGGTGACGTATCACTCGGGCAATGTTTATGTTCTTCGCAAAATCCCTCAAAGACAGATCCCCATGATGTTTCCGGTTCTCTAGAACCATGATGTCAACCTGCCTCCATTTCTCTTCCTTGGCCAAACCATCAATAATCTTCTGGTAAAAATCCACAGGAATCTTTGCCAAACTCTCTGGTATTTCTGTATAATAGACAAAATAAGTAACAATTTTTAATTCTTTTCATATGTATACCTTGGGATTGAAATGTTCAAATTGGAATGATTCCAATAGGTTCCCTTATATTCCTTGTGAGAATTTCTTTCCGGTGTATGTAACCTTTTGCTTTTTACCTGAAATGCTCTGAAACTTTTAACTGTGACTATAACAATGTAATATTGTTTTCCTGCAAAGAATGTCTGCGATCAGTGCTAGGTCCCTGCTACCAAGGATAATAGGTTTAGCTGGCTGTATGTCACAAGTGTTCTGTTATAACGAAACACCCTTAAAGTGACCATGACCGGAGTAGATTACAGGCCATACCGAACCGATTGTTACCAGTGCTTGGTCCTAACTTACCAGGGTTAAAGGTCATAGATTGTAACCAGTACTTGGTCCTATCTTACACGGGTTTAATGTCATACAGAATTCCTAACTTACCAAAGTTAAAGGTCAAACAGGACTGATTGTTTGTTACCAGTGCTTGCTCCATACTAACAGGGTTAAAGGTCAAACAGAACAGATTGCTACCAGTGCTTGGTCCTTACTAACAGGGTTAAAGGTCAAACAGAACTGATTGTTACCAGTGCTTGGTCCTTACTACCAGGGTTAAAGGTCAAACAGAACTGATTGCTACCAGTGGTTGGTCCTAACTTACCTGGGTTAAAGGTCATACAGAACTGATTGCTACCAGTGCTTGGTCCTAACTTACCAGCGTTAAAGGTCAAACAGAACTGATTGTTACCGGTGCTTGGTCCTTACTACCAGGTTAAAGGTCAAACAGAACTGATTCTTACCAGTGCTTGGTCTTAACTTACCAGGGTTGAGGGCAAAATTACTGAGACTTTATGACTGTGCCTTGGCCTTCCCTTACCCATAGTTGGAGATTGTAATGCAACAGTTTGTGATCAGCGATTGAGTTATATTACTTGAAGAAAGTGTAGAACAGTGACTCTCTAATCAGTGTTGAGGCCCGCTCACTTACCAGGGTTAAAGGTTGTACGGAGACTGTTTGTAACCAGAGTGAGGGCCTCATCAACCAGTCCTCGATGTTGGTTACTGTTGCTGTTTTTGTGTTTCTTGCGTATGACCTTAGCTAGTCCGATGTATGCCTTTCCCGTACGTTTAAGTCTCAGGTGCTCTTTGGCCTCGTCCATGTTCTGTTCGCACACCTCACAGGGGTTAAATCTGACAAGCTCAGGACGAATGACTGGGGGCTTGGCTTGTTTCTGCTTAAGACACAAACTTTTAATCAATCAGCATTTCCCTAATGCTTAAATTTGTCATAAAAACTTTCTTAAGTAAGGTCAAACAAAGCCTAACAAGTAAAACAGATCCCCTTAGATAAATCAAGCCATTACCATCTGTTTGTGTTGCTGATACCTGTTATTTGCGATGTCGTTTCCTGTTGTTTTTGCTGTTGTTACCTGCTGTTTGTGATGTCATTACTTGTTATTTGTGCTTCTTTTACTTGTTGTTTTTGATGTTGTTACATGTTGTTTGTGCTGCTGTTACTTGTTGGTTGTGCTGCTGTTACTTGTGCTGCTGTTACTTGTTGGTTGTGCTGCTGTTACTTGTTGTTTGTGCTGCTGTTACCTGCTGTTTGTGTTGCTGTTACATGTTGTTTGTGATGTCATTTCCTGTTGTTTGAGCTGTTGTTACCTGTTGTTTGTGATGTCATTACCTGTTGTTTCTGATGACATTACCTGTTGTTTCTGATGACGTTACCTGTTGTTTGTGATGTTGTAACCTGTAGTTTGTGATGTCATTACTTGTTATTTGTGCTATTGTTACATGTTGGTTGTGCTGTTGTTACCTGTTGGTTGTGCTGTTGTTACCTGTTGGTTGTGCTATTGATACTTGTTGGTTGTGCTATTGTTACATGTTGGTTGTGCTGTTGTTACCTGTTGGTTGTGCTATTGTTACTTGTTGGTTGTGCTATTGTTACCTGTTGGTTGTGCTATTCTTACTTGTTGGTTGAGCTATTGTAACCTGTTGGTTGAGCTATTGTAACCTGTTGGTTGTGCTATTGTTACTTGTTGGTTGTGCTATTGTTACCTGTTGGTTGTGCTGTTGTTACATGTTGGTTGTGCTATTGTTATCTGCTATTGTTACATGTTGGTTGTGCTATTGTTACATATTGGTTGTGCTATTTTTACTTGTTGGTTGTGCTGCTGTTACCTGTTTGTTGTGTTATTGTTACTTGTTGGTTGTGCTATTGTTACATGTTGGTTGTGCTATTGTTATCTGCTATTGTTCATATTGGTTGTGCTATTGTTACCTGTTGGTTGTTCTATTGTTACATGTTGGTTGTGCTATTGTTACCTGTCGGTTGCGCTATTGTAACTTGTTGGTTGTGCTGCTGTTACCTGTTTGTTGTGTTATTGTTACTTGTTGGTTGTGCTATTGTTCCCTGTTGGTTGTGCTATTGTTACATGTTGGTTGTGCTATTGTTACTTGTTGGTTGTGCTATTGTTACCTGTTGGTTGTGCTATTGTAACCTGTTGGTTGTGGTATTGTTACATGTTGGTTGTGGTATTGTTACATAGTGGTTGTGCTATTGTTACCTGTTGGTTGTGATGTTGTTACTTGTTGGTTGTGCTATTCTTACTTGTTGGTTGTGCTATTGTAACCTGTTGGTTGTGGTATTGTTACATATTGGTTGTGCTTTTGTTACCTGTTGGTTGTGCTATTGGTACCTGTTGGTTGTGCTATTGTTACCTGTCGGCTGTGCTATTGTAACTTGTTGGTTGTGCTTCTGTTACCTGTTGGTTGTGCTATCCTGTTGTTTTTGCTGTTGTTACCTGCTGTTTGTGATGTCATTACTTGTTATTTGTGCTATTGTTACATGTTGGTCTTGTTAGTTGTGTTATTGTTACATGTTGGTTGTGCTATCTGTTACTTGTTGGTTGTGCTGCTGTTATCTGTGGGTTGTGCTATTGCTACTTGTTGGTTGTGCTGTTGTTCCCTGTTGGTTGTGCTGCTGTTACCTGTTGGCTGTGCTATTGTTACATGTTGGTTGGGCTATTGTTACCTGTTGGTTGTGATATTGTTACTTTTTGGTTGTGCTATTGTTACCTGTCGGTTGCGCTATTGTAACTTGTTGGTTGTGCTGCTATTACCTGTTGGTTGTGCTATTGTAACCTGTTGGTTGTGCTATTGTTACCTGTCGGCTGTGCTATTGTAACTTGTTGGTTGTGCCGCTGTTACCTGTTGGTTGTGCTAATGTTACATGTTTGTTGTGCTATTGTTACATGTTGGCTGTAATGTTGTTTCCTGTTGGTTGTACTATTGTTACATGTCGGTTGTGCTGTTGTTACATGTTGGTTCTGCTGCTGTTACCTGTTGGTTGTTCTAATGTTACATGTTGGTTGTGTTATTGTTACTTGTTGGTTGGGCTATTGTTACATGTTGGTTGTGATATTGTTACATGTTGTTTGTGCTGTTGTAACCTGTTGGTTGTGCTATTGTTACCTGTCGGCTGTGCTATTGTAACTTGTTGGTTGTGCTGCTCTTACCTGTTGGTTGTGCTATTGTAACCTGTTGGTTGTGGTATTGTTACATAGTGGTTGTGCTATTGTTACCTGTTGGTTGTGATATTGTTACTTGTTGGTTGTGCTGCTGTTATCTGTGGGTTGTGCTATTGCTACTTGTTGGTTGTGCTGTTGTTACTTGTTGGTTGTTGTGTTGTTACTTGTTGGTTGTGCTATTCTTACTTGTTGGTTGGGCTATTGTTACATGTTGGTTGTGCTGCTGTTATCTGTGGGTTGTGCTATTGCTACTTGTTGGTTGTGCTGTTGTTCCCTGTTGGTTGTGCTGCTGTTACCTGTTTGTTGTGTTATTGTTACTTGTTGGTTTTGCTGCTGTTACCTGTTGGTTGTACTATTGTTACATGTCGGTTGTGCTGTTGTTACATGTTGGTTGTGCTATCTGTTACTTGTTGGTTGTGCTGCTGGTATCTGTTGGTTGTGCTATTGCTACTTGATGGTTGTGCTGTTGTTACCTGTTAGATGTGCTATTGTTACTTGTTGGTTTTGCTGCTGTTACCTGTTGGTTGTACTATTGTTACATGTTGGTTGTGCTTTTGTTACCTGTTGGTTGTGCTATTGGTACATATTGGTTGTGCTATTGTTACTTGTTGGTTTTGCTGTTGTTACCTGTTGGTTGTGCTATTGTAACATGTTGGTTGTGCTATTGTTAGTTACCTGTTGGTTGTGCTATTGATACATGTCGGTTGTGCTATTGTTACCTGTTGGTTGAGCTATTGTTACATGTTGGTTGTGCTCTTGTTACATGTTGGTTGTGCTATTGTGACCTGTTGGTTGTGCTCTTGTTACATGTTGGTTGTGCTATTGTTTCCTGTTGGTTGTGCTATTGTAACATGTTGGTTGTGCTATTGTTACGTGTCGGTTGTGCTATTGTAACTTGTTGGTTGTGCCGCTGTTACCTGTTGGTTGTGCTAATGTTACATGTTTGTTGTGCTATTGTTACATGTTGGCTGTAATGTTGTTTCCTGTTGGTTGTACTATTGTTACATGTCGGTTGTGCTGTTGTTACATGTTGGTTCTGCTGCTGTTACCTGTTGGTTGTGCTTTTGTTACATGTTGGTTGTGCTATTGCTACATATTGGTTGTGCTGTTGTTACATGTGGGTTGTGCTGCTGTTACCTGTTGGTTGTACTATTGTTACATGTTGGTTGTGCTCTTGTTACATGTTGGTTGTGCTATCTGTTACTTGTTGGTTGTGCTGCTGGTATCTGTTGGTTGTGCTATTGCTACTGTTACATGTTGGTTGTGCTATTTTTACCTGTTGGTTGTGCTGTTGTTACATGTGGGTTGTGCTGCTGTTACCTGTTGGTTGTTCTAATGTTACATGTTGGTTGTGTTATTGTTACTTGTTGGTTTTGCTATTGTTACATGTTGGTTGTTCTATTGTTACATATTGGTTGTGCTTTTGTTACCTGTTGGTTGTGCTGCTGTTGCCTGTTGGTTGTGCTATTGTTACCTGTTGGTTGTGCTGTTGTTATCTATTGTGCTATTGTTACATGTTGGTTGTGGTATTGTTAGATGTTGGTTGTGGTATTGTTACATAGTGGTTGTGCTATTGTTACCTGTTGGTTGGGCTATTGTTACTTGTTGGTTGTGATGTTGTTACCTGTTGGTTGTGCTATTGTACCCTGTTGGTTGTGGTATTGTTACATAGTGGTTGTGCTATTGTTACCTGTTGGTTGTGCTGTTTTTACCTGTTGGTTGTGCTGTTGTTACCTGTTAGATGTGCTATTGTTACTTGTTGGTTTTGCTATTGTTACATGTTGGTTGTTCTATTGTTACATATTGGTTGTGCTTTTGTTACCTGTTGGTTGTGCTATTGCTACTGTTACATGTTGGTTGTGCTATTGCTACATATTGGTTGTGATATTGTTACTTGTTGGTTGTGCTGTTGGTACCTGTTGGTTGTGCTATTGTTAGATGTTGGTTGTGCTATTGCTACATATTGGTTGTGCTGTTGTTACATGTGGGTTGTGCTGCTGTTACCTGTTGGGTGTGCTATTGTTACATGTCGGTTTTGCTATTGTTACATGTTGGTTGTAATGTTGTTTCCTGTTGGTTGTGCTGCTGTTACCTATTGGTTGTGCTATTGTTACATATTAGTTGTGCTATTGTTACTTGTTGGTTGTGATGTTGTTACCTGTTGGTTGTGCTATTGTTACATGTTGGTTGTGCTGTTGTAACCTGTTGGTTGGGCTATTTTTACATGTTGGTTGTGCTGTTGTTATCTGCTATTGTTGCTGCTGTTATCTATTTGCACTGCTGTTACCTGTTGTTTGAAATTCTGTTACCTGTTTGCACTGTTGTAACCTGTTGTTTTTTATGCTGTTACCTGTTGTTTTTGTAGCCTCTCTCGCTCCTGACGTTCAAGCTTCTGCTGTCTTTCCTTCTGCTGTCTTTCCTTCTGCTGTTGCTCAAGCTTTTGCTGTTCCAGCCTCTTCTTCTCCAGCTTTTCCTGTTGTGCTTTCTGCTGAAGGGCATTGACCATCATGGTTTGCTGCATTTTCATCTGTCTGTTCATTGCTAAAACAATTTGACCAGTTGTTTTATTTTCAAAGTTGTTTAAATATTCTTTTCAAGATCACAAAGATACAAGATACATCAAATCATGCTAGATATTAATAACTCGGTAGCACACAAGTCAGCATGTATCCATAAATACTGTTCTTTTGGTTATCACACAGCTTAAGAAATATTTTGTTCAACATATTTTACCACAATGCTTCAGAGATGAAATTGCTGAAATTGAGGTGTGCAATAATTTTATTTTTAGTAATCAATCAATCATTTAAGCATTGCTGAGAATTAAATTTCAATACCGAAAAAAATAAAGTAAGCAAATGTCTTGAAAAAACCAGGAAACATACCCTCCTCTGCCTTCATATACTCCACAAGCACAGCTAACATTTGACCCTCCCCTTTGTGCACATACTCCACTGCCAACCGGCCATCATTGTTTTTCTGCAAGGTGCTGATGTTAGCATCCAACAACTCCATGATTACTTTCAGACGTATGAGAGGAGAGGCACGTGAATCACGGGTTGCAATGTGGAGTGCAGTGTTACCGTGGTTATCCAGCAGGTTTTGTTCCTCAATCGGCATTGCAAAGTTGTGTAAGACGAATGGGAGGAGACTGATCACTCCTTTAAAACAAAAACAAAAACAAAAACTCAAAATATGTAACCATCAAGGCCTAACTATGACAAATCTGACTATAAATGGATCCTACCTCATAACACTAACCTTGTAACCATGACAAATCTGACAATGAATGGATCCTACCTAGCAACCCTCACCTTGTAACCATGACAAATATGACTATGCCCTAAAGCAAAGAGAACATTACACTGATCAAAACTTAACCTTCACATATCTTCAAGAACTATTCCTCATAACCTACACAAGCTGATCCTCTACCATCCAATGTGTCACTTAAACTTTTGAAGGATCGCTGTCCCTGTAAACTGTTTTTTGTATATATATTACCTCCCCTTAAGTCTGTTTTAGATATAACTGCAGCACAGCTGGATCGTTGACCAACCTTAGGTTGCCCAGTTGGTGAGAGCTATAGTAAAACAATCAGAAATCTAGGGTTCAAATACCAGTCTAGCCCCATTGAATCTTTACACTCAGAACACTGTTGTTGATGATATTTTGATTTTTCTCAAATTATTTTCATAAAAGTCACGCAAGGCGTGGTTTTCTTTTCAAAAAAAATCAAAGCTATAGTCGTGCAGGGGAAAAATAAAAGTTTCCGATGTGTAGTTATACAGTTTTTGGTAGGGGTAGGGGATTTTTCCTCTTCTTTAATGTCACTGAAGCAGAAAACTGGGTTCTCATCATGATTGTAATTACCTAACAGGACACATACCTGCAGCTAGTGTCATCTTAACCACGGCGTGGATATAGCGGTCACCGCTCTGGACAGACAGCGTGTTGTGGTCACTATCACAGGTCAACAGCAGTTCAACAAGTTCAAGTATCCACTCATCTGTTGTTAGGCGACCAAGGTTACATAAAGGTCGCAGGTCAACTCTTATTTGGAAATTCAGTACCTGCCCCTTGCAGAGGATGTTGAGCTGTTTGAAGGCGACTAATGCGGCATTGGTTTGGTTCCTACACACCAGATCATACGATGCTCTAGCCCAATCTTGACATGTTACATTCTCCAGCCCAGAGATCCTCTCATTATCTGCAATACAAGGGATATTAAGGACTCATGTACGGCTATTCTGTGGGTTTTTTTATATACATTGTAACCTCCCTTTAATTCAGTTTTTGATATAACTGTAGCATAGACGGGACAGGACACCTCCACTGACCAGGTAGCTCTGTCAGTTAGAGAATCTGGTCATGCCACACAGCCTTTATACACTCAGAGCACTGTTGTCGATTATTATTTCATCTCTATGATTATCTCTATGATTATTTTTTCATAAAAAGGCCAACAAAGGCATAGTTTTCCTTCCAGGAATGATTTATCAAAGCTATAGTTATGCTGGAAAAAACAATTTCCTATGCGTAGTAAGCTTTTGGCAGTGATATGCGTACGGGGATCTTTAAAACATTCTGCAGTGATATGAGTACGGGGACATTTAAAACGTTTGGCAGTGATATGCGTACGGGGATCTTTAAAACGTTTGGCAGTGATATGCGTACGGGAATCTTTAAAACATTCTCCAGTGATATGAGTACGGGGATCTTTAAAACGTTTTGCAGTGATATGCGTACGGGGATCTTTAAAACATTCTCCAGTGATATGCGTACGGGGACATTTAAAAAGTTTGGCAGTGATATGAGTACGGGGACCTTTAAAACGTTTGGCAGTGATATGCGTATGGGGATCTTTAAAACATTCTGCAGTGATATGCGTACGGGGATCTTTAAAACATTCTGCAGTGATATGCGTACGGGGACATTTAAAACGTTTGGCAGTGATATGAGTACGGGGACCTTTAAAACGTTTGGTAGTGATATGCGTACGGGGATCTTTAAAACATTCTGCAGTGATATGCGTACGGGGATCTTTAAAACGTAACTTTGATCATCCTTTAGATAGCCTTCTTGTAAATGTTAGAATTAACAATATCTGATAACGTCAAGTTCTTCAATTTTCTTTTTGATAATTCAGATTTTAACAAATACGGTACTACTCATCATTATAATAGCAGTCTGATGGCCTTAAATACCAGAGAATCTGCTTATCTGTGACAGTTCTTCTTATTTGGTTGAACATACAGAAAACTTGTTTATTATCTACATAAAAAAAAACTCAATACAATGATCTGAAGGCCTAGACTCGGGGCTGGAAGCTGTCTTAGAAAATGTCACCCACCGAATCAGAAACTTTATCACAAAACTTAAATTTGAACATCAACAAATGATCATGCAAACAGATACTGTCCGAGACCAACAAACAATAATGTATATACATCATTTTTTGGACAACATTTTGGTGAATATCAATAAGGCTGCCACAGTTTTTCAGATTCAAAATTTGAGATCCAGAAGGATGTAGGTGTCCACCATCTTAAAATTGTCATTGGTTCTGTGTAAGATTGATTTTCTTTGATTTTTTTTCTCTCTCTTATCTGTCAAGCTGAGTTATGTAATTCTGAAGATGCATCTTGTAACTTTTGATCAAAACTTCATACTGCTGTGTATGACAGTGTTCTTTTAAATTGAGATTGTAGTTTGTCTACTAGTATAGAGTACTTAATTCTTTCACCCCTATGCAACTTAAGTAGACTCTCCCATGCATTGATCTGGATAAGTCCATTGTGGTCTACAGTGGTGAAAGGGTTAATGTTTAACAATAAGAACCTCCATTTGAAACTTTAGGAAAGATCAGTCAAGTACTTCTTAGGATATAGTGATAACACAATTGAACAGACAACATTCAAGATGTCTGCCTGGTGGCCATCTTGATTCTAAAAATGAAACATGCACGATAACAGGCAAAAAGGAAACATACATATGAAATTAGAGAAAAACCTGTCAAGTGTTCCTTGAGAAAAAGTGATGGTAAATATCCTGTAAAGTTTTAACATACAAAAGTTCTAAAATGACATACATTTGAATTTCTCCAGTTTAGCATACTGAATTGCCAGCTCTGCAAGGACTTCCCGTCGTATGGTCTCGGGATCCTGGGCAGACAGTGAGGAGAACGAGTTAACAAGGGCTCTCACAGCCTGTTCATTGCGTCCCATGGCTCCCATGGCTTTGCCCACCCTTAGATGAGCCTGAAATACAAATACCAGCATACAGATATTACACTAGAGGGCAACTAAACTTTTAGAGATACTATCATACTAAGATATTTTAACCTCATTTCAGTGAAAACTAAAGGTTGGGTAGATATCAATACAAGAGGCCCATGGGTCTTAATGGTCACCTGAGTCCTACAGTACTTATTTATGTTGTTGAATATGAAGTGGAGATAATGATGTCAATCATCCCTATCAATTTGAGTAAAAAATAGTTAAGTAAAACGTTAAGTTTGTTAGGAACATAAGTTGATCACTCCTAGACTGAGTTCAAGTTAAATAAGCCTATTAGAACTTGATTTCAAGTTTGCAATAAAACGTTTTGGATTTCTGATCGACCTGAAAAATAACAACATTTTGTCAGGACCATGAGTCGATCATTTCTACCAAGTTTTAGTTCAAGCGTTTTCAGTTTTTCAAAATGGTGGCCAAATTGGATTTCTGCTTGACCCGAAAAATAACACTTTGTCAGGACTACAACGCACGACGCCAGACGAAGACGGATAGCTAAGGCTCAGAGCCCACTTAAATAAAACATCTCAAAGTTAAGGAAAATCTCAAGCAATGTACTGTCTATGGGAAATCTTAGAGTTGAGATGTTTTATACAATTGGGCCCAGGTGACCTAACAAGAGGCCCAATGGGCCTGCATCGCTCACCTGGTATAAATCTCACACTTGTAACCTTAAAAGTGATCTAAAATAAAGCTACAGCCAAAATATCAGTATTTATGATTAAAATTCATTCAAAAGAACCTGTTAGTTTTTTTAAAACATTTCACCCCTGTGATTGAAAGTCGAATTAAGTCATTATGTTGAACAAATGTTGTAGCCTTTCATCTCAGGATTCAACTTGCATAGTATCAACATCCTGGGACCCATGGTTATTCAGAAGAGGTCGATTAAAGATTTTAAACAAATTTGACCCCTGTGACCTTAAATATAAGTCAAAGTCATTCACTTTAACAAACATAGTAGTCCTTGATCCCAGCATGCTACTGACTAAATATCAACATCCTGAGCATGTTGGTTATTCAGAACAAGTTGTTTAAATATTTTATACATATTTGCTCCTCTTGACCTTGAATATGATTCAAGGTCATCCAGTTAAACAAACTTGGTAGCCCTTGATCCTAGTATGCTACTGACTAAATATCATCACCCCGGGCATTTTGGTTATTCAGAAGAAGTTGTTTAAAGTTTTTAACATATTTGACCCCTGTGACCTTGAATATGGGTGAAGGTTATTCATTTGAACAAACTTTGTAGCCCTTCATCTCAGCATGCTACTGGCCAAATATCATCACCCTGTGCATTTTGGTTATTCAGAAGAAGTTGTTTAAAGTAAAATATTGATGCTGGACGGACGCCGGATGGACGCCGGACAGAGGACCACGGCATAAGCTCACTTGGCACTTCGTGCCAGGTGAGCTAATAAAACAGAGGTTACTATATTTATCATATACCTATGTAACCTTACAATAGTAATACAACAATTTTCTGTTGATATCTACTTTTTATGATGAGCTGAACAGTTCCCGGTATTTGCAAAAAATATCAAAGTTTATAAAATCTTTGTATCAATCTCTACCAAATACGGAAGGTATGTGATAAATTGTGCGGACGTATATATTCGTCCGCTCAATACACTCGCGCTTTCTGTTTCGTTAGAAAAACACAAGTGTGTGGTCTTGCATATTTATTTCTTCATTGCATTGCCTCCGCTAGGGGTCAAAACTCCGGTTTACTAGCCTCACACTCCGCCTATCGAGTTAAAGAGAAATTCTGCCCAGACGAGTTGGTAGGAAGCGACTAGTATGATTCCACGGTGATATACTTGGATGCCAGGAAATAATTTGTCCCAGAGTTTTCAAGGGGTCATAGAAATTCCTGTGAAATGATCACGGAGTATGCTCGTGAACTCTTTCCCAGATCCCTACGTGTGAGTCTTTATAACAAGAGTCATCAAATAGCAATGCACTGCCTCCACTAAGGGTTGGTCTTTGGGCTTTTGGTTTCATTGTCTTATGCACTATTGAATGAGCTGAAGAGAATTTCTCCCTCGGCGAGTCAGTAGGAAGCAGTGTTTTACCAGGGTGCCATTAAAATAAGATTTCTTTTGCTGATGTTTGCACTGGCCCCGGTTTCATGAACGTTCCTTAACTTAAATGTTTCCTTAACTTAAAATCGCTAAGGAATTCCTTAGCTAAGGTTTTCCGAAAAATGCGTTTCATGAACGTTCCTTAACTTAACTAAGGAGCTCCTTAGCTAAGGAAAATTTCCGTAACTTTTTCGCAGCCTAAGCGGCCTTAATGGAACTCTTTTGGCAGAAAAGTACAGGAAAACAATATAAACAAACGTTGTCTTTTCGCGGATTTCCCCATCTGTTTCTCCTTTTGTTTCTTGAAACATCTTTTAGATCCTGGAAAGGCAGATAGGTTACACTTCTTCCTCAATAAATATGGTTGTCCATCTTGATATATCCCGATGAGAAGACGATTTAATCGGCAATTTCAAGCGGAACATCCAGACGACAAGATTACATATCAGTAAGTTATTTGCTTTTACGTTATTGTGGCCTAGCTTACTCATTAATATCCGATTAATGCCCGGGTAGCAGAGATGAAAAATACCAACTACTTTTGTCTAGGACATATTTTTTTTACTATATAAGTTTACTAATAACTCATACCGAGCCATCACTTGTTCTATAAATAGATCAGTTTATGTAGGCCTACAGACTATATGTAAAATGTGTTTTTAGTCACTGGTCACATCCTTTACACGATTACTGTTTGCTCTCTGTGAACGGGAGCCCAGACTTATTTAAATTATAATTAAAAAAATGAATATATAAAAGGTGTGTATATAAATCCCAGGGAAAATTGTATATAAAATTTACTGTTTTAAAATGCTCAATTTTAAACCAAAGTTTAAAATTGAAATATGACTTCTACAGACAGGTTTTTCATTTCTGTTGAGAGGCAAACAAATACAGAACAAAAGCACATCATTAAAAATGAATGAAGTTATTAAGTAGGAAAAGTGAAAATTACATTATGCAATAAAGATGCATAATTGAATTTGAATATATTATTCCTATACAAAACAACATGCTGGCATGTACACTGTAAGCATGTATATACTATACACTGTATATGATGGTTCTTGGCTAATGTGTTGTATTTGTCAAATGTATTGTCTATGTTCTATACAAAACCCTTCACATGTACATTTCAAATTTGTGGTATATAATTGTTTTCAGTAAAGAAATATCTGTATTTGGTGAAGTGCCCACTACAAATGTGGTGGTGTAGGTCAACCCCACCCCAAAGTACTGTAGGGCAGTCACTGTTATGTAATCACTAAAGGTTTTAAGGTTTATTTATACACTCTGACACACATTAAGTGCGTAACAGGGACAGACCTGGGATGGAGGAGGTTAGGTGTGAAAATGGATATAGCAGATACCAAACACGCTGTGAAACCAATCCTATTTAAGGAACATTTTACATACAGGGATCAATTTAGACTTGATTCACTACTGTTTATGGGTAGTTTCCCCTACAGAAGAAAATTCCCCTGTTCTTTGAAATTCCCCCTGTGTGCTTCAAAATTCCCCTATTTCAACAAGAAAATAGCTGTTTTTCTTCAAAATATTTCCCCTATATATGTTTTTTTTTTAAAGTTCAACAGTTAAAATGCATAATACTGCATATAAACATTTTCTCCACATAATTTAAACAAAAGTTCTACAATTTGAAGCTTAAAATTGTTTAAAAATTGAAATATATTGCACACATGTATGTCGGACAAAACATTTATCTTTTACCTTCATGATGCTAGAGCCTTGTATCAAGATTTTAATTTCCCCCAAATCTGAAAAAGGGTAATTTCCTCTTAAACCTAGATTGATCCCTGACACACATGTACATATGCATAATTCGAAATTTGTTACATATTTTTATTATACATGCAAGGCAAATAGATTGTTGGAATTCGTATACTTTTTCATTCTGTAGCCTTTTTATTTTTTGAGTTGTCCCTCGGGAGAATGCATGGGTGGGACTACAAAATTTCTTGTACATCGACAACAACATTCTTTTTTAACATATTTATATGTAGTTCAGTGGAAAATCTAAAAAGAGACCAGTAATTTACAAAAACCCTTGATTGTTTCTCATTTTACATTATAATATAACCTTCCATTGTACATCTATTCTATGTTTGTGTATTTACAGGTTAAAATCCAAGAATGTGTTGAACATTTAACTGTGGAAAGAAAAGTTTTGTTACTCTTCACTGTAGTGGAGTATACATATGTATATACTTTCATATAGTGAATAATTCTTTAAATTATACAGCTAATTCATGTTATAAATATACTTTTTTAACCTATTTTTTTCGATCCTGAAATCCTGCGTCGCATGGATAGACAACAAATGGAATTTCCCATACACTCCAAAATTGGTGTCAAAACTAACATTAGACAGTTTAACCCAATGGTCATTTTCAATTTGTGTAACACAGCTTAAACCAAGACAATCAATGTTGTCTTTGATGTGAGGAAAATGTTTGTGTTTAAAGAAAACAAGTTACAAATTGTTATGGTGCTTTTTTACAGTTACATGTAGATTAATAAATGTTTTCACTTGCTGTGTGTTTTGTGATTTTATCAATTTTTGGAAATACTATGCTGCAGAAATTATGAATAAATGATCACACAGTGGATTAGACATATCTGCCAAAAAGGTTAATTTGAAAAGTAAAGAAGAGAGGAAAAAGAAACATTGCATTAAAACTTTACTCTGGTCTCATCGCAATGTTTTGATACAGGAGGTGTAATGTACATGTCTTATCTTTATTTTAAAATCCATATATCAGGAGAAAATCCTGGAATTTGAAAGCAGTGGGCCATTGTCAGCAATTTTAAGTCAATATCAAACTTAAGAAGGGCCATTATATGTAAACTTAAAAGAACATTTGAACATGGAGGGGTCAATTTCTGTTTTGAAGGGTCAATTGCCCCATGACCTTCCAGGATTATCCCTGTATATTCCAATTCATAAAACTCATTTATCAATTATTGTCACTCAATGTACCTGACATTTGGTTTAACCAATTACATGTAATACTTCAACATTAGGTAATATTATTTTCGTTTACCTCAAGTTCAATGTAGCAGTTACACCAAAGACAGGATAGATATGAATTGTGACATTCCTACATAGTTATATTATATTTTTATTTATGAAAATAAGTATTTGTTAAAATTAATGTTATTAATTTGTTCTACTATAACATGCAAGATTTAACACAAGTAAGTATTTGACCTTTGTTGAAAATGCAAAGTACAAAAATAAATGGTTCATGATTATGGAAGCACTGTATTTGCATGTGCTATGTTTCTTAGGTGTCTGTTTTGGATGTGTGTGTGTGTTTTCTTCTTCTTTTCCACCCAAATCATTTACATAATCAGGGCGCTCCACGATGCACGTAGGTAACTTTTATCTGCCACTCCATGTTGCATATGGGTGAGGCATTGTACTTAGTACTACGTTAGTACCGGAAGAAGGTTTTATGTAGACAAGAGCAGACGAATTTGTCCAACAAAATGTTAGAAACCGTTGTTTATTTAGGCTTCGAATATTTAGTTCATTGACACTGCCTTTCCTACAGAGACCACGATGAACTGACGGGAACACAACATTTCTTATTATGCACAAGAATTATAATGTTTGGCCTCACAACAACTCGCGTGATTACAGAAAGGTACCCCGAAAATGTCAAAATACAAAATGAAATTGTACGCATATTTCATTTTGTATTCTGACATTTTCGGGGTACCTTTCTTCAATGAAAAATGCCACGTGCGATATTATTGTTCTACGAACAGTAATCTACCAAAGAATGGTGAATTTCCGGACATAGCTTTGTCAACAAAGTGAAATGGACCGAAACGTTAGTCGGAAAGCTGGTTTTCAACCTCCTAACTTAATCTTTGTCAAATTCTTCAATGCCGTCTTCACCAAACTCGAATACATGGCGGCCATCTTTGTTGATTTAAGGAGCTCCTTAGCGATTTAAGGCTGGGTTGATGTGGCCTTAAATATTTAAGGGATTCCTTAAATTTAAGGAAGGATTTAAGTTAAGGAAGCTTCATGAAACGCAATTTTATTTAAGTTAAGGAATCTCCTTATATTTAAGGAAAAAGCCGGTTTAAGGAGCTCCTTAAAGTTAAGGAACGTTGATGAAACCGGGGCCTGGTCATGTAACCTACCTTGTACCAATGGCCGTCGTGTGACACTCCTTCCATAGCATCACTGAGTGATTTCTCGAACTGACCCAGTCGGAGGTAACACTCGGCCCGGTTACCAAACAACCTGCACAGGCTACTGCTCTCCATCTGGGGCGTGGCTTTGATAGCCTGAAACCGACGAACTTCAGAGATAACCAAGAGATTTAAATGTCTTCAAAAATGAAAAAGGATATTTATTACATTTTTACCAGCTAAATATTTGGAATGATCTTCTTGATAAAACTAATGAAGAAATATGAAATGATATCTTCAGATGTGAAGACATAGCTATTAGAATTGACCAATCAGAATGGTACTTTCCATTCACTGCATTCACAGCTGTAGACTTTCGGCAAAGAGATTCGGTTGAGGTGATGGTTGAATAAGTAATACTAGTTTACCTTTTCTACATACTTTTAACATATTTATGTAACAGGACAGATGGTAAACCTTTTTAGTTGATAGCAGCAAACATTAAAATTGCTTCGAGTAACCCATTCAAAATGACAATCAGTCTTGGTGTCGTCGATATAACCTGGCATCAAATACTGCAGTGTTTATTCCTAAACTTTTTTTTTAATGCAGCAATATTTTCATTTTTAAAAAAACAAGAGGCCCAATGGGCCTGCATCGCTCACCTGGTATAAATCTCACACTTGTAACCTTAAAAGTGATCTAAAATAAAGCTACAGCCAAAATATCAGTATTTATGATTAAAATTTATTCAAAAGAACCTGTTGGTTTTTTTTAAACATTTCACCCCTGTGATTGAAAGTCGAACAAAGTCATTATGTTGAACAAATTTTATAGCCTTTCATCTCAGGATTCAACTTGCAAGTATCAACATCCTGGGACTCATGGTTATTCAGAAGAGGTCGTTTAAAGATTTTAAACAAATTTGACCCCTGTGACCTTGAATATAAGTCAAAGTCATTCACTTTAACAAACATAGTAGTCCTTGATCCCAGCATGCTACTGACTAAATATCAACATCCTGAGCATGTTGGTTATTCAGAACAAGTTGTTTAAATATTTTATACATATTTGCTCCTCTTGACCTTGAATATGATTCAAGGTCATCCAGTTAAACAAACTTGGTAGCCCTTGATCCTAGTATGCTACTGACTAAATATCATCACCCTGGGCATTTTGGTTATTCAGAAGAAGTTGTTTAATGTTTTTCACATATTTGACCCATGTGACCTTGAATATAGGTGAAGGTCATTCATGTGAACAAACCTAATAGCCCTTTACCTCAGCATGCTACTGGCCAAATATCATCATCCTGGGCATTTTGGTTATTCCAAAGAAGTTGTTTACAAATTTTAACATATTTGACCCCTGCAGGTGACCTTGAATATGGGTGAAGGTCATTTTTTTGAAAAAACTTTGTAGCCCTTCATCCCAGTTTGCTTCTGGCCAAATATCATCACCCTAGGCCTTTCGGTTATTAAGAAGAATTCATTTAAAGTAAAATATTGACGCCGGACGCCGGACGCCGTGCCACGGCATAAGCTCACTTGGCACTTCGTGCCAGGTGAGCTAAAAATGAAATATATGAAAAGTTCAATGTTTTTTTCTGATGAATACCATATTTAATTCACTGCTATTCACAAAGCTAGTTTACAGATCATGCAATAAAGGGTCCTTTATTTCACACTGTTGTATTACCCCTTGAGCATCCTAGATACTCCAGAGGTTATGCTCACTTTGACTCTCAGCACCCCTGGAATATGTCATAGCAAAATCAAAGGCTCAGTGTGTACCACCTTGTGGATGAGACAAGAAGATCAGTTTAATCTTTTGATGTGCATCAAATGAATCTCTCGTCTCGTAACGGTAGAATTGACTAGCTCTGAAGTCGGGTGTCACTCCTCTGTTATCTTCAAAGGACAGGCATCAGCCTAGGGATTTATCAGGTTTTTTTTATCCGAGACATATCAAATAGCAAGTCGCGTGTCTTCAATTTTATTATGACATATTCGTGGGGTACAAAGGGTGAAAATGAATGTAAACCCTGGATATCAAGGAGGCACCCCTTGAGTAGCCAAACCCACTTTTGGCCAGTCATCATTGATATCACTAACTAAACTAACAAATTGGGAAAAAAAGAAATGGGTCCCAAACATTTCAGCATTTTATAATTTATTATTCTACAATGTTATTGTGAGGCTCTGAACCTACCAGTGTGTACAATTCTATAATGTTATTGTGAGGCTCTGAACCTACCAGTGTGTACATTTCTATAATGTTATTGTCAGGCTCTGAACCTACCAGTGTGTACAATTCTACAATGTTATTGTGAGGCTCTGAACCTACCAGTGTGTACAATTCTATAATGTTATTGTGAGGCTCTGAACCTACCAGTGTGTACAATTCTACAATGTTATTGTGAGGCTCTGAACCTACCAGTGTGTACAATTCTACAATGTTATTGTGAGGCTCTGAACCTACCAGTGTGTACAATTCTACAATGTTATTGTGAGGCTCTGAACCTACCAGTGTGTACAATTCTACAATGTTATTGTGAGGCTCTGAACCTACCAGTGTGTACAATTCTACAATGTTATTGTGAGGCTCTGAACCTACCAGTGTGTACAATTCTACAATGTTATTGTGAGGCTCTGAACCTACCAGTGTGTACAATTCTACAATGTTATTGTGAGGCTCTGAACCTACCAGTGTGTACAATTCTACAATGTTATTGTGAGGCTCTGAACCTACCAGTGTGTACAATTCTACAATGTTATTGTGAGGCTCTGAACCTACCAGTGTGTACAATTCTACAATGTTATTGTGAGGCTCTGAACCTACCAGTGTGTACAATTCTACAATGTTATTGTGAGGCTCTGAACCTACCAGTGTGTACAATTCTACAATGTTATTGTGAGGCTCTGAACCTACCAGTGTGTACAATTCTACAATGTTATTGTGAGGCTCTGAACCTACCAGTGTGTACAATTCTACAATGTTATTGTGAGGCTCTGAACCTACCAGTGTGTACAATTCTACAATGTTATTGTGAGGCTCTGAACCTACCAGTGTGTACAATTCTACAATGTTATTGTGAGGCTCTGAACCTACCAGTGTGTACAATTCTACAATGTTATTGTGAGGCTCTGAACCTACCAGTGTGTACAATTCTACAATGTTATTGTGAGGCTCTGAACCTACCAGTGTGTACAATTCTACAATGTTATTGTGAGGCTCTGAACCTACCAGTGTGTACAATTCTACAATGTTATTGTGAGGCTCTGAACCTACCAGTGTGTACAATTCTACAATGTTATTGTGAGGCTCTGAACCTACCAGTGTGTACAATTCTACAATGTTATTGTGAGGCTCTGAACCTACCAGTGTGTACAATTCTACAATGTTATTGTGAGGCTCTGAACCTACCAGTGTGTACAATTCTACAATGTTATTGTGAGGCTCTGAACCTACCAGTGTGTACAATTCTACAATGTTATTGTGAGGCTCTGAACCTACCAGTGTGTACAATTCTACAATGTTATTGTGAGGCTCTGAACCTACCAGTGTGTACAATTCTACAATGTTATTGTGAGGCTCTGAACCTACCAGTGTGTACAATTCTACAATGTTATTGTGAGGCTCTGAACCTACCAGTGTGTACAATTCTACAATGTTATTGTGAGGCTCTGAACCTACCAGTGTGTACAATTCTACAATGTTATTGTGAGGCTCTGAACCTACCAGTGTGTACAATTCTACAATGTTATTGTGAGGCTCTGAACCTACCAGTGTGTACAATTCTACAATGTTATTGTGAGGCTCTGAACCTACCAGTGTGTACAATTCTACAATGTTATTGTGAGGCTCTGAACCTACCAGTGTGTACAATTCTACAATGTTATTGTGAGGCTCTGAACCTACCAGTGTGTACAATTCTACAATGTTATTGTGAGGCTCTGAACCTACCAGTGTGTACAATTCTACAATGTTATTGTGAGGCTCTGAACCTACCAGTGTGTACAATTCTACAATGTTATTGTGAGGCTCTGAACCTACCAGTGTGTACAATTCTACAATGTTATTGTGAGGCTCTGAACCTACCAGTGTGTACAATTCTACAATGTTATTGTGAGGCTCTGAACCTACCAGTGTGTACAATTCTACAATGTTATTGTGAGGCTCTGAACCTACCAGTGTGTACAATTCTACAATGTTATTGTGAGGCTCTGAACCTACCAGTGTGTACCATTCTACAAGGTTATTGTGAGGCTCTGAACCTACCAGTGTGTACCATTCTACAATGTTATTGTGAGGCTCTGAACCTACCAGTGTGTACAATTCCTGTGCAGCTGAGTAGTTCCCATTGCTGTATTCTTTGTTCCCCAGTTCTCGAAGCTTCTGTGGGTCATCAAGCTGGACTTCCTGTAATGGTGGACTTACACGAGCTGTGGCCTTTTGTTTAGATTTCCCTGTTGGTTTTTTATCTGGTTAAAGCAGACACAAAGATATCTTAGAAGTAAAATTATTTAATTAAATAGTCTGGTGTAAAAAGTAAATGAAAATAGTTTATTTCATAAACTATGTCTGTAGGTGTAATTCGTTAACACTTGAATTCATAATTTAGAGGATTCTCTTTCAATATTGATAGTTACCTCTGAAAATAAGATTCCTGGAAGAGTTTCAATGATGATTGAGATTCTTTTTCAATAAGCACAAAATAATCTACCAGTGACCTTGACCTTATTTTTACTGTACTGATAATATCAACGAAAGCTTCATTGTCCTTATATGACCTTAGCTGTTAATAGGATGTTAAACAAAATTAAACTGAACAAATCATTCTCTTTCCATTATACAGTCTGAGGGGAGGGAAGCAGCTACTAGTGACCGTGACCTTATTTTTACTGTATTAATGTAAAGCAAAGCTTACTTATATTTCAATTATATAGTCTGAGAGGAGAGAAGCAGCTACCAGTGACCTTGACCTCATCTTGTCTTCCTTCTCCATCCTTAATGCAATCGATTTAGCAAGGGGAGCGACTCATGAGTTTCAATTTACCTTTACTATACTGTTTGAGCAGCAGGTCAAACAGAGCTTCTTTCTCCCCATGCTTGATGTAGTCTATGGGGGTGCGTCCACTCCTGTCCTTGACCTTGACGGAGAACCCTTTGTCCAACAGAAGGCAGGTGACCTTGAGAATGTGATCCATGTCCTTGGTCTGTGGGTTCTTGGTAATGATGTGGAAGACTGAGTCGCCTCGCTTGTCTTCCATCTCACACAATAACGAGCCAACAGGCATCAGTGGTACATCTTCTAGCAGCATGGTTTGTCCTGTTGAACAGTCCAAGTACCACAAAGGTAAGATAGGTAACTAAATAAGACTGTCACAATACATACCACACAGGTAAGATAGCTAACTCAATACGGCTGTCACAATATATACCACATAGGTAAGATAACCAACTCAATAAGGCTGTCACAATATATACCACACAGGTAATATAACTTGCTCAAAAAGGCTGTCACAATATATACCACACAGCTAAGATAGCTAACTCAATAAGGCTGTCACAATATATAACACACAGGTAAGATAGCTACCTCAATATGCCTGTCACAATATATACCACACAGGTAAGATATCTAAATCAATAAGGCTATCACAATATATACCACACAAGTAAGATAGCTACCTCAATATGGCTGTCACAATATATACCACACAGGTAATATAGGTAACTCAATAAAGCTGTCACAACATATACCACACAAGTAAAATAACTTGCTCAAAAAGGCTGTCACAATATATACCACACAGGTAATATAGATAACTCAATAAGGCTATCACAATATATACCGCACAGGTAAGATAGCTACCTCAATATGGCTGTCACAATATATACCACACAGGTAATATAGGTAACTCAATAAAGCTGTCACAACATATCCCACACAGGTAAGATAACTTGCTCAAAAAGGCTGTCGCAATATATACCACACAGGTAAGATAGCTACCTCAATATGCCTGTCACAATATATACCACACAGGTAAGATAGTTAACTCAATAAAGCTGTCACAACATATACCACACAAGTAAAATAACTTGCTCAAAAAGGCTGTCACAATATATACCACACAGCTAAGATAGCTAACTCAATAAGGCTATCACAATATATCCCACACAGGTAAGATAGCTACCTCAATATGCCTGTCACAATATATACCACACAGGTAAGATAGTTAACTCAATAAAGCTGTCACAACATATACCACCCAGGTAAGATAACTAGCTCAATAAGGCTCTCACAATATATACCACACAGGTAAGATAACTAACTCAATAAGGCTATCACAATATATATCACACAGGTAAGATAGCTACCTCAATATGGCTGTCACAATATATACCACACAGGTAATATAACTTGCTCAAAAAGGCTGTCACAATATATACCACACAGGTAAGATCGGTAACTCAATAAAGCTGTCACAACATATACCACCCAGGTAAGATAACTAGCTCAATAAGGCTCTCACAATATATACCACACAGGTAAGATAACTAACTCAATAAAGCTGTCACAACATATACCACACAAGTAAGATAACTTGCTCGAAAAGGCTGTCACAATATATACCACACAGGTACGATAACTAACTCAATAAGGCTGTCACAATATAGACCAAGCAGGTAAGATAGCTACCTCAATAAGGCTGTCACAATATATACCACATAGGTAAGATAACCAACTCAATAAGGCTGTCACAATATATACCAAACAGGTAAGATAGCTAACTCAATAAGGCTTTCACAATATATACCACACAGGTAAGATAGCAAACTCAATAAGGCTGTCACAATATATACCGCACAGGTAAGATAGCTAACTCAATAAGGCTATCACAATATAAGATAGGTAACTCAATAAAGCTGTCACAATATATACCACACAGGTAAGCTAACTAACTCAATAAGGCTGTCACAATATATACCACACAGGTAAGATAGCTAACTCAAAAAGGCTGTCACAATAAATACCACACAGGTAAGATAGCTAACTCAATAAGGCTGTCACAATATATAGCACACGGGTTAGATAGCTAACTCAATAAGGCTGTCACAATATATACCACACAGGTAAGATAGCTAACTCAATAAGGCTATCACAATATATACCACACAGGTAAGATAGCTACCTCAATATGGCTGTCACAATATATACCACACAGGTAAGATAGCTACCTCAATACGGCTGTCACAATATATACCACACAGGACCCCTGTGACCTTGAAAGTGGGTCAATGTCATTCATTTGAACAAACTTGGTAGCCCTTTATCCAAGCATGCTACAAGCCCAATATCAGTACCCTGGGCCTTTTGGTTATTGAAAAGAAATCGTTTGAAGATTTTAAGACATTTGAACCCTGTCACCTTGAAAGTTGGTCAAGGTCATTCATTTCAATAAACTTGGTAGCCCTTCATCCAGCATGCTACAGGCAAAATATCAGTACATTGGGCCTTTTGGTTATTAAGAAGAAGTCATTCAAAGATTTTAAGACATTTGACCCTTGTGACCTTGAAAGTGGGTCAAGGTCATTCATTGAAACAAACCTGGTAGCACTTCATCCCAGCATGCTACAGGCCAAATATCAGTACCCTGGGCTTTTTGGTTATTGAGAAGAAGTTGTTTGAAGATTTTAAGACATTTGACCCCTGTGACCTTGAAATTGGTCAAGGTCATTCATTTGAACAAACCTGGTAGCCCTTCATCCCAGCATGCTATTGGCCAAATATCATCAGCCTGGGCCTTGTTGTTATTCAGAAGAAGTTGTTTAAAAGTAAAATGTTGACGACGGACGACAGATGCTGCACGATGCCATAAGCTCACTTGGCCCTTCAGGCCAGGTGAGCTAAAAACAAAGCCTGTATGGTCCATATGGTTTATGATTCAGGTGGATAATACTCTTGACAAAATTTTCTTCAAAATTTATATTCAGCAGTTCTTTTTACAAGATATTGGGATATGTCTCCAGATACATTCCCACAACATATTGTAATACAATGCAGGTGAATTGTGAGAACACTATTACTCAATAACATTTGTTTTGCTCACATAATTCTCCAAGCTTTGTGGTTAGTCAATTATAAGCGAGTGGGAAATTTATGCAGAAATATAAACAATATATTATTATACAAATGAGGCAAAAATGTTTTCGTGTTTACATTAAAACAACACAACCATTAATCAGTGCGGGACAGATTTTGATAATCCTGATATTCATACTCATGCAAATATAAATGGTCAGACTTACCTGTAATGAGCGAGTACTTGACCGCAGCATGTAAAGGTGTGTCATGTTCATCCTGGATGAAGGTGAGAAAGTTGGGCAGTCCACCGCCATTGTCCAGCAGGACTTTGAGTAAAATGGTCACCCATCTGGTGGTGTACTCATTGCAGTGGTTTTGAACAAAGGGGAAGATAGTGCAAAACGTCATCCCTGTCGTCGGCACATTTAGTGCCACTCCAAATCCTTTAGGGCCATTTTCAAACTTCCAACCTACCCACAGAGAAAATTTCACAAAGATCCTTCATAATAATATGATATAAGAATATAATCATACTGGACACAGGCAAATGCCTGTATATCCAGATTACAGGTAATGTCAGCCACTAGGCTGACACCCAGACAGTGCAAAGGTTCACTATTGTCAAGTTCATGACTGTAAAAATACTCTAGTTGTTACCAGTGCGCATCCAGCCTTACCAACACAATGTTTCAGAAAGTTCCACTTGAGTTCTAATAGACATTATATAACCTAGCAACACAAAAAATTCAGCACTAATAATTAAATTGTTACTAAATCCTCCAATCAAGCAAGTCAACATTTTAGCATCCACCACTTTCTCACCTCTGGACTTGGCCATAGTGAGTGTCCTTTCACTGCCCATGACGAGGTCACGGATTGTCTTCCATTCTCCGGCCTTCGACAGTCTGGCCAGCACGTAACTCCAGTCAGCATCACGGAAACTCTGCAGCTTGGCATTGGACATTTTGTCATAATATTCCTGGTCTGAAAATAAAGAACATTAAAACTGGACAAATATACGTAGTTTGGTCTAACATCAAAACAGTGGTATATTCAAGATGGCTGACATTTTTTAACAATTAAACCCCCTCCCTACTTTTAGTCAATCTGTTGGGGGTTATTTGTGGTAAAATATTGTAAGCAACAAAATAATCACATATTCTACCCACCTCCAGATGTTCTTTACCACTTAAAAAATGTTTAAGAGCACTCTGGTTTATTTTGACTGCTCGGAGGTCCTGAGGATTTCCTGCCAAACACAGACTAACCTGTCTATTTGGCCTGGTCATACAGGATCAAGTATATATAGAGACTATGATGTAAGGTGTCAATGTTTTTAATGTATATCTTTTCAATTTATCATACCTTGAAGTGCAGCACTGTCATCAGAGCAGAAAATAATAAAAAAAAACAACACTTTTACTTCAAGGTCTACTATTTACAGTCGACAGAGTTCATATTTTTTGTAGAAATAGCTAAATGACGAAGGTTGACAAAAAAACCTGACTTCCAGAGTAAAAAGGGGTCTAGATATAATAATAATAGGACTTTTTGTTTTAAATTTTAGGTTGCAAATGTGAGGTAGTAACTTGTAGCCTTACATTATAAATCCTTTTCAAAAAGGAAATGTTCTTGGCTTATATGTATCAAATGTAACCATGACCTTCAAACCGAAAAATCTTTTGGCTTCATTACAAATTAACGAGTATAGTCATCATTTTGCATTACATGGTCGAATGTATAAGATACCCAACTTAGCATGAAATGGGTTTTTTTAATTTCACTTTACAGTGATTTTGACCTTTCTAATGTCTGTAAAACATAAATGCCCCGGCTGCCATGTGAAATTAGTTTCAGTGTTCTATAAAAAGTTACAACCACTTTGATCTTGACACCCTGAAACATGCACACACACAAGGTACAACACTTAAAGTTGATGAGTTTATTTTAATATTCATATGTTTTTTCTGTATGTTATTACCATCTTCAAACACAAGGATGTCATACATACTTGACCTTTATATACAGTTTAACCAAAATCCATAAAAGAATGAAGTTGCTAAGTTCAAATTGAACCAGTTGAAGATTTTCTATATATAGCAACAGTGACCTTGGCCTTGACCTTGGAACCGTGAAACACAACAATGTCCGAAGTATACTCGTAATTGACCTTTGCATAAAGATTAACCAAAATCCATGAAAGAATGAAGTTGCTAAGTGTTTTAATTGAATCGGTTGATGATTTTCTATATATAGCAACAGTGACCTTGGCCTTGACCTTGGATCCCTGAAACTCATACTTGACCTTTGTATAAAGTTTGACCAATATCTGTCAAAGAATGAAGTTGCCAAGTGTTAACATTGAATCAGGACGGGACGGGACGGGAAGGAACGGACATGTGCAACACGATATGCCCCCCCCATTTTATGGAGGGTTGTACCTTTGTATAAAGTTTGCCCAAATCTGTCAATAATTGAAGTTGCTAAGTGTTTACATTGAATCGGGACAAAACGGGTGTTTACATTGAATCGGGACGGGACGGGACAGACAAGGGCAACACTATATGCCCCTCCATTTTATGGTGGGGGCATAAAAAGGATCCTTTCAACCAATGGGTAATTATCCTGTAAAGATTCAAGATTCTAGATAACGGATACCCTCCTTAAGAATCTTTAATGAGATTTTTGCACTCGTTATACTGTTTTCTTGACCTTTGGACCCGATTTTCTTGACCTTTGGACCCGATACAAACAGTGGTTCCTTCTGACCCTTTAAGTTCATTCAAACATATTTTATCGACATTAAACTGTCAAAGGGATTGGGTACAAGTTCTTACAACTTACTAGGCCCTCTCCCAACATGTTATCCTACAAGTTATCATCCTGTGGTGAAGTTTCTGGGTCTATGGTGAAGAGATGCTTCACTCCCAATTGTTCGGGAATGATTTGCACACAGTAGGTCATTATAACCTTGACCTTTGATCCTGAAATAAATGGGGATTCTCTTCATTCCCAGTAGCCTTTCCTTGAAGTTTGATGAGCATGGCTGAAGAAGAATGTACATTAATATATATTGGATATCAATATGTACTTAAATAGACATGCTGATTTCCTCTACTGACTTACTTTTTTCTGATGCTAAAGATATGACAGCTTCTGCAAGGAAACTTCGCCTTTGATCCATGGTGATGTCCTTGCTCACAGAGAAGCCTGTGAGGAAAGCAAGGAAGGAGGGGACAAAGTCTCCCAGTACCCGTAGAACCTGACCTTTCCTCCAGTGTCCCTGGAAAATACATGTAACATTACTGCCCAATATCAACTTAGTAGCCCAGTACCTGCATAACATGACCTTTCCTCCAGTGTCCCTGGAAAATACATGTAACATTACTGCCCAATATCAACTTAGTCTCCCGGTACCCGCAGAACCTGACCTTTCCTCCCGTGTCCCTGTAAAATACATGTAACATTACTACCCAATATCAACTTAGTCGCCCAGTACCTGCATAACATGACCTTTCCTCCAGTGTCCCTGTAAAATACATGTAACATTAATACCCAATATCAACTTAGTCTCCCAGTACCTGTAGAACCTGACTTTTCCTCCAGTGTCCCTGTAAAATACATGTAACATTACTACCCAATATCAACTTAGTCTCCCGGTACCCGTAGAACCTGAACTTTCCTCCTGTGTCCCTGTAAAATACATGTAACATTACTACCCAATATCAACTTAGTCTCCCAGTACCCGTAGAACCTGACCAGTGTCCCTGTAATATACATGTAACATTACTACCTTACATCAACTTAGTCTCCCAGTACCCGTAGAACCTGACCTTTCCTCCAGTGTCCCTGTAAAAAACATGTAACATTAATACCCAATATCAACTTAGTCGCCCAGTACCTGTAGAACCTGACATTTCCTCCAGTGTCCCTGTAAGATACATGTAACATTACTACCCAGCATTACTCGTAGAATCTTGTCCCTGTAATATATATGAAACTTCACTACCCAGTATAAACTTATTGTCTCCAGGTACTCTTAAACCCTGACCTTTCCACCAGTGTCCCTGTGTAAAATACACGTTTTATTATTACCCTATATCACCTTCCTTCAGTGTCTCTAAAATGCTTGACTAGAACTATAAGATACATGTTGACTAACATACAAGTCACCCAACAGGATGATCAATTTTGGGTGCTGATATTAATATGTATTTATTACATTTTTGCCAGTGAAATATCGGATTCTATCAACTTGATAAAACTGATATCTTTCACAGTATGACAAATATGAAAAGTGATATTTTCACACTGTGAAAACATCACTTTTTGGTATTGACAAATCATAACGGTATCTCCTATTCGCTGCATTCAAAGGCAACAATGTTTTTGTTAAGATTCAAATGAAGCTGCGCACCCACACATATATTTGTTATTACTGAAGACACCATTAAATATCCTCTATATCTTATTTCTTCAGAGTAAAGAGAAAACCAAACAAGACGACTGCAGGACTAGAATGCTCGTTTGTTTTTTGGGGGATCACAAAAATACTTGACACAGTATACATACTTCAAAGCCCTTCACACATTGAATGAGCAATTGTTTGCATCATTTACAAAAATATGAAATATTTGTGAGTAATTTATGTGAAAGGAGAAATAATTCAACATACCTGGTAGATCAATGAGTACAATAAACCATCTTGGAATACATTAATAAAACCAGGTGGGATAAGTCTATTAATTATCGTCAGATAATTGTGATTACACTCACACCACTGACTCAGGGGGCATAACTCCATAAATTACAGTCAGATAACAGTGGGTATCAACCCTGTCTGAGCTCTCATGGTAATTAACATTCCTATTAAGTTTGAAGTTAATATGTTGAAAATTACTCATGGTATAGAGCAGACAATCTTTCAGCAATTGAATAAAGGGGCATAAATCAGTAAATTACTGTCATATAATGGTGGTTATCAAACTTGTCTGAGACCTCATGGTAATTAACCTTCCCATGAAGTTTGAATTTAATCCGTTGAAAATTACTACATGAAGAAGACACCATGCTTGCCTGCCCATCCATGTGATAACACAATACGTCCCACCTTTCGAAGGGCGTACACAAATTATTGGTATGGATATATAACATACCATAAACCCAAAGCCACACCGTGGCAACAAAGCTCAGAACAAATAAGTCTTAATACAAGAACCCCTCATTAATTACAATACCAAAATCACAAGGGCGAGACTTGGTTGGTTGCAATATAAGGTAGAAAAAGTACACTATCCAAATCAAATCCTACCTACTTTTACGGTAAAACAAGAGGCCCATGGGCCTAAACTGTCACCTGAGTCCAACAGTATTTTTTTTTGTTGTTGAAATATGTACCAATTTGAGTACAAAATAGTTAAGTATAACATTACCTTAAGTTTGTCTGAACCATGAGCTGATCATTCCTAGGCGGAGTTTCAGTTAAATCGGCCTTTTAGAACTTGTTTTTAAGTTTGAAATACTTTTTTCAAAATGGCGGCCATATTGAATTTTTGATCAACCCGAAAAATAACAACACTTTGTCAGGACCATGAGTCGATCATTCCTACCAGGTTTCAGTTCAATCGGCCCGGCAGAACTTGACTTTAAGTTTGAAATAGTTTTTCAAAATGGCGGCCTGTCAGCCATATTGGATTTCTGATACACCCAAAAAAAAAAAACACTTTGTCAGGACCATGAGTCGATCATTCCTACCAACTACCAACTTTCAGTTCAATTGGCCCAGTAGAACTTGACTTTAAGTTTGAAATAGTTTTTCAAAGTTGCGGTTGTGGCGTCAATGTTTATAACATGTCTAGCACATCCATAACATCAGTGTTATGAAATGGCACATCCTCTTAAGTTCATTTAGCAATTTATAGGTAACACAGCCTTTGTTTTCTTTATTTATAAACTGCAAAGACATTTTGTTTTTATAACAACATTAAATGTTACAAAAGCCTCTTCACAGCTAGTAAAAGCTCTGCACAAACTAAGTACATAAATGAACTTTAGATAATATGTTATTTCGTAGCATTTAGATACAAATGTAGCTATTGCTCATGTTCACAAAAAAATAAACAATCTTTATTCAAGGTCGTGTACATTTCAACAACAAACATAAGCTCTGTAGAGCTTTTATAATTATGACACCGCTAAGGGAACAAATGTTGTTTTTGACACAAAATATTCAACAAGAGGCCCATGGGCCTAAACGGTCACCTGAGTCTACAGTATTTATTTTTGTTGTTGAAATATGTTCCAATTTGAGTAAAAAATAGTATAATGTTAACTTAACTTTGTCAGGACCATGAGCTGATCATTCCTAGACCAATTTTAAGTGAGATCGGCCTATTAGACCTTAGTAGCAAAATAGCGGCCATGGCAGCCAAATTGTATTTCTGATTGACCCGAAAAATAACAACACTTTGTCAAGACCATGAGTCAATCATTTCTACAAAGTTTCAGTTCAATCGGCCTAGCAGAACTTGACTAAGTTTGAAATAGTTTTTCAAAATGGCGGACGTGGTGGCCATATTGGATTTCTGAACGACCCGAAAAATAACAACACTTTGTCAGGACCATGAGTCGATCATTCCTACAAACTTTAAGTTCAATTGGTCCAGCAGAACTTGACTTTAAGTTTGAAATAGGTTTTCAAAATGGCGGCTGTGGCGGCCATATTGGATTTCTGATCGACCCGAAAAATAACAACACTTTGTCAGGACCATGAGGTGATCATTCCTACCAACTTTCAGTTTAATCGGCCCAGCAGAACTTGAAGTTTAAAATGTAAAATGTTAACAGACGACGGACGACGACGGACGAAAACGGATAGCAATAGGTCACTTGAGCTAAAGCTCAGGTGACCTAATAAATGTAATTTATTTATATCAGTTCTGATTTTTTAATTGTGATCTCTCAATACAACTTATAATTCATACATGCCATATCTAACGATTTTGGCGCCAGGCGTAAATTGCCTCCGAAAAAATCCTCATGGTGCGAGACCCATTTCTCACGAATTTCAATCGGTCTCACGAAAAAAAGAAAAACAAAGGTCAATCTTAGTGAATAAACTAAGAGGTCTGAAGTCACACGCCAGCCACTTAAATTACAGGCCAATTAGCAGCATAGCTGTGAAAGTTGTGAATGGCCCAGCCGGCCGATTTTACAGCGCATTGGCTTGGTGACTTGCTCACCGATGTGTGAACTGTTAAGCAATTAAATCAGTGATCCCACATCCAGTGGGGGCTTGTTGCTAATTAATATGTGATGACAATTGATATAAACATTTTAAACAGCAACATAACAGCTGTTAATTCATTACAACCGAACACATACATGGTTTACCCAAACGAAAATGTAAGTCATGACTATAAAATTGACACCGGACACTGACATTGAATCCAGAATTTATTCTCTTGTCGTCAGGTTGGGATTGAGTGTTGATGAAAAAAACATAACACTAGAAAACAAGTTTCTTCCCATTGGATATATACAAATAGTGGAAGTAGTAATTAACGGTTTACTTTTTTTCAGCAAATGAATATTAAATATTCCCAATGTTTTGAGATATATTTTTTCTAACCTGGGTAACAAGGACACCCCTCTCTAAGTTTTACTTCTTTTCATTATTATTTATTTTGGCCTTTGATGGAAATACTTTTAAATGTTGATAACTTTATCTGGACGGTATGCCATGTGTAACCTCCCTAAAATCCTTTTAAATATCAATAAATCTTTAATTTTGGCTCTAACAGAGTCATCAGAGACTTCAGAATAACACAAATGAGATAATACAATGTTATATGCAGTACAATTTATGTTTTAAATGTCTCACAAATTTCTCACTAATTCAGAGAAAAAATCTCACTATCTTGCACAGGAAAGTTATGGCATGTATGATAATTGGGTTGAAATTAAGGGTAACTAAAGCCTCTTTCAGAGGCTTGTTTAACCTTTAACAAACCGCTAATGTTCTCACCTTATACCAGGTGTTGTCATACCCAATAGCTTTCTCAGCGTCATCTAAGGCTTCAAAGTGTTTACCCTGAACACTAAGGACATTGGACCGGTTGGTGAGGAGAATGGCCGCTTCATTTTTGAGGTCATTACAACCAACACATTTGGCGTACGCCTGGGTATAATACTCCACGGCCTGGCTGTGGTAACCTTCGTTCTTGTGAGCCTTGTTGCCTGCATCTTTTAACTCAATTACAGTCTTTCTCAACTCCTCCACTACAAACAAATATTAGATCTTATATTTCCATTCCATCAGACAGACTTTAACTCAATTACAGTCTTTCTCAACTTCTCCACTACAAACAAATATCAGATCTTATATTTCCATTCCATCAGACAGACTAAAACACTTTTTATGACTTTGTATTTTTTCTTTTTAAAAGAACAGTGGTAATTTGTTTCCAATTGCTCTCTATTTCACTAACAAATTACAATGGATTCTATGTGGATAGCCAATATAATAATGCTCTGTATTATCAACAAGAGCCAATCTGATTAAAATCATCTGTTACATGGCTCCGCCTGAACATCTGAATGTGCGGCAGTCAGGGTCACGTTCAAGTAACCTTAAGATGAACTAATCAGAGGCGCAAAGGCAAAAATTTGCCAACAAATCGGAATATCACGTTTGATGGAAAAATAGAGAGGGGTATCGAACAGGTTAGTTTTCCAAAACAAATGTGGAGGCGGGAACTGACGTTTCTACGACGCCAAGGAAAACGTACAATCCATTGGGTAATAATTGCATAGGCAACACCGCCATACAGTCTTTCTTCTCTAATAAAGCTTCGAATATCTATTTCTGTACGGTTTTCAGATGATCAATCTCAACTAACTTCAGAACTTTCGCATCATTCTCATCAATATCCGCCATATTTGTTACAACTCTGAGCGCCCTTTTGAAAGAGGGTCTCTGATTGGTCAAAATTTAATGAGTAGTTATAAATATAAAGGTCACCTGAACGTGACCCTGACCCCGGCACCTTCAGATGTTCAGGCGTAGTACGAAGTTAAAGAAGCCATGTAACATATGATTTTAATCAGATTGCAACAAGAGCCAGCACTTTGTAATTTGCCACCAGCTATTTCTACTTGAACTCTTTCACTCCTGAAATTTTTTAATGAACTATTCCAAACTTTGAATTGGAGGTGTCCAAATGTGTCTGCAGGGGTGAACGAGTTAATATTATGAGGTATAGAAAGTGATTGCCCTGATTACAGAAGCTGAACTATATATACTAAGGTTCAAAAGCTGCTATAAACACTCCCAACCTAGAGGCTGACCATGGCTAGGACTTGCTATAATGATGTGTTTATTTCACCCTATTAATCTCAAATAAATTCCATAAATACCGGTTGATCAATGAAGCCATCAAGATATTTCCTAACTGTTGCATCCTTAGATAAATAAACAGCAAAAATCAAAAGTACCATTTTTTAATTCTATTAAACAAGAGGCCCATAGGGCCTGTATCGCTCACCTGGATATCTAAGCAATCATGGCAGAATATTCTTCAAATAAGATCCAAGGGAATATGCCAGACCCCAAGGCCAATCCTTGTAGCATATATATCTGTATTCAATTTTTCATGCCCGGCAATTTTATGTATGGTTATGGGATGGGGATCCCAACTGTTTCCAAGTTGTGACTCAGAAACTAGGTCCCTACGGTTGTGGCCAGAGCCCAGGATCAATTCTAATATCATGACTGCATTTGTCTCTTTTTACCCAGCATTTGTATATATAGTTTTGGGGTAGGGATTTCAACCGTTTCAAAGTTAAGACCCAGGGATTAAGTCTACAAGGGTGGGGCAAACCTTGAGGTCAAGTCAATATCATGACTGCATTTGTCTCTTTATGCCCAACAAATGAATATATAGTTTTGGGGTGGGGATCTTAACCATTTCAAAGTTATGACCCAGGGGTTAAGTCTCCAAGGGTGGGGCAGTCCCCAAGGCCATCCTGGAAGCATATGTGCATTCATGATCATCTCTTTGTAATTGGCAATTGTCTATATGGTTATAGGGTGGGGATCTCAACGGTTTCCAAGCTGTGACTAAGAAACTAGGTCCCGAGGGGTTCGGTCAGACCCCAGGGTCTACTCTAATATTGTGACTGCATTCGTCTCTTTATGCCCAGCATTTGTATATATAAATTTTGAGTGGGGATCTCAGTCGTTTTAAAGTCATGGCCCAAGGACTATGTTTCCAAGGGTGGGGCCAGACCCTAGGGCCATCCTGGAAGCAAATGTGCATTCTTCTCTTTATACTCAGCAATTGTATATGTGGTTATATGGTGGGGATCTCAACCACTTCCAGGCAACTTTTTTTGGCCCCCGCCCTCAGCCCCCTGGGGGGTCAGCCCCCCTATTTGTACAATTTTGAATCCCTGCATCCTATGAATGCTTTTGATTAAATATGATTGATATCCAGTGCATAGTTCTACAGAAGAAGTCGTTTATAGCAATCTAGCAAAATTGCCCCCTTTTCGGCTCCGCCCCTCAGCCCCCTGGGGGGGTCAGCCCAACCATTTGTACAATTTTGAATCTCCACCACCTAGGGATACTTCCAGTCAAATATGGTTGATATCCATTTCTTAGTTCCAGAGAAGAAGGCTCTTAAAGCAATATAGCCAAATTGCCCCCTTTTTGCCCCGCCCCTCAGCCCCCTGAGGGGTCAGCCCCACCATTTGTACAATTTTGATTCCCCACCACCTAGGGATGCTTCCAGTAAAATTTAGTTAAATTCCAATCAGTGGTTAAGAAGAAGAAGTCGTTTAAAGAAATTGTTGACGGACGGACGACCAAGGTATGGCATAAGCTCACCTTGGTCCTTTGGACCAGGTGAGCTAAAAATCAATAAATGGTAATTTGAAATTCATCTCACTGAAATATCATGTAAGTATAAATGTGTATATTTCACTAAGATATTTCGTTTGATAACAGCGCTAGCTATAATTTCTCTTCTGATGAGTTTATTTTAGCGTAAAATGTGATCTTCCATTGGTTAAAGAATCCATCTAGTGCCTTTGAGATCATTTGAACAGCTTTCGGTACAGCATATAACAGTTCTTACAGGTAAATCATTCAACACATCTACGTACCCTAACACACGTTACAGTGTTCTTGTAACAAGCCAGTTGCCAGCAGGAACATGGCAACAGGAACATATGGAGCTGGCTGTTTTACGAGGAACAAATTGTTTATGATTCTATAGCCTAGCAATATTTGACTCACTACTTGTGAAATGAACCACTGAAATCTTTCAGAGAACAATGAATGTGCCTACCTCCCCTACTACAAATGTATCTACTCTCTACAAACTATATGTAAATGTACCAACCTGCCACCTTCTCTGCAGCCTGTATGAGGGCATAGCCTGCGTCCTTGGGGCTGAGGAACTGTATGGGTGTCTTGCCTGTCCTGTCTTTGACTTTGGTGCTACAGCTGTTATTTAGGAGAAGTCGAAGGATGGTCTCCCCGAGGGTCGTGTTGATCTGGCCACACACCACCAGCTTATGGAGGGCTGTAGTTCCATCACTGTCCTTAGCGTCCTTCTCTGCAGCTGTCTTCAGGTAACTCTCAAATAAGTACTTTAGAAAATCTACCTGGCCTAATAACAACAAGATTGAAATGAACACGGTGAATCAGGAGAATAATATCATACAGCATTGTATAGTATTGTGCCCCACAATATGTATCGTGGTACAAAATTGTCATGCAGTGGCGGATCCAGAGGTTATTTTTGGCTTCAGGAAATCCCTCCTCCCTGATAATTTTCTTTAAAACTTGTATATTTTCACCATTTTCCTCGATTTTTCCCCACATGGAACCCCCCCTAGGAAATTTGGAAAAAAAACCAGATAGGTCTCTGGATCTGCCACGGTTGTGTATTATTAAGCATTTGCCAAGGATACTCACATATGTGTACAAAAATATATTTACTGATGATAAGTTTTTAACTGGTACACACAGATGTACCTGTAGGTAATATCAATTGTAACCCTGTGTGTATATACTTACCTGTAGATAACACCTTCTGTACACTTTACAACAAAATAAAAGGCTTTATTGTGCATTTGTTGATTATAGTAAAGCTTTTGATTGTGTTACTCATGACAAACTTTGGCTTAAAATATGGAGAAGTGGAATTAGGGGTAGATTGCTGAATGTAATTAAGTCAATTTACGAAAATGGAAAATCTTGTACAAAATTAAGCGGGAAATTTTCTGCTATGTTCGATATACATGTAGGACTTTTACAAGGGGAGGCTTTATCGCCCATGTTGTTTTCTTTATTTGTTAATGATATGGAAAGCATTCTTATAAATTCTAATTGCCAGAGTTATCAATGACAACTATTAAATCTATTTCTTATAATGTATGCTGATGACAGTTTTATTTTCAGAAGATTTTAACGATCTTCAAAATATGTTAGATTGTTCGCAAGATTATACTGAAAAATGGACCTTAACAGTTAACAGTGAAAAAAAAAAAAAGTTATTTTTAGAAAAAGCAAACGGATATTATCTAATGAAAGTTGGAAATTTAATGAAAGGACCATAGAGGTTGTAGATCAGTTTTGTTTTTTAGTATTAGTCTTTAATTATAACGGAAGGTATACAGTGGCTCAGAATACTTAAGCATCTCAAGGAAGGAAAACTTATTATCTTTTTAAGAATAGAATAAAGGATTATATGCTAAATACTGAAACTAAGATATCACTATTTGACACTTGTGTAACATGTGTACTTAATTATGGTTGTGAGTTGCGGGGTCATTATCCAGCACCAAACATTGAAAATGTTCACCTTCTTTTTCTAAAAGAAGTATTGAATGTAAAGAAAACCGTTAATAATTCTATGGTGTATTTTGAAACGAGCAGATATTCACTACATGTACGGCGTAAAATTGCAATCATAAAATATTGGTTAAATTGATAAAAACTAACAATTGTGTTTTAAAATCATGTTATGATGCTTTATTTGAGTAACATATCAGAAAGCCAAATTGTAAATTAAATTGGACTATCAAGTTGAAAATGATCTATGTAGAATTGGTTTTAACCATATTTGGATTGCTCAAAATGTACAAAATGAAAGGCAGTTTTTGGAATTGTATTCTCAACGCTTGCATGATGTATTCATTCAAGAATTATGTAGTGCATTTGATAAATCTTCAAAATGCGACTTATATAAACATCTTGTTGATTATTTTCAAATTCAATTTTACTTAACAAAGCCCTTAACTTCTAGTATCAAAAAATCATTGAGTAAAAATCGCATGCAAGCACACTGTCTTAATATTGAGTCAGGATGTTACAATGCCGTCCCAAGAGGCCAAAGAATATGTACTGTCTGTAACAAAAATGAGGTAGAAGATAAGATGCATTTTATACTACTTTGTCTAGCTTATTCTGAATTAAGAAATACATATTTAAAACAATATTATTATCAACACCCTGGTGTCTATAAATTAATTGAATTATTTTCATGTAAAAATGTCAAAACTTAAAGTAAACTTGGTAAATATTTATTGCATGCAACTGCCAAAAGAAAAGCCCTTGTGGGTCAGTAAAAATCTATATGTTAAATATGTGAACCATGAATTATCCTCCGCCATTTTGTATATTGTACTTTATTATGAACCATGTGTGATGTAACCTAAATGCTGTATTGCATTTGGTAAATAAAAAACTTGAACTTGAAACTTGTATATATCTCTGTGTATATACTTACCTGTAACTAACACCATCTGTATCTGTGTATATACTTACCTGTAGCTAACACCATCTATATCTGTGTATATACTTACCTGTAGCTAACACCATCTGTAACCCTGTGTGTATATACTTACCTGTAACTAACCCCATCAGTATCTCTGTGTATATACTTACCTGTATCTAACACCATCAGTATCTCTGTGTATACACTTACCTATAACTAACACCATCAGTATCTCTGTGTATACACTTACCTGTAACTAACACCATTAGTATCTCTGTGTATATACTTACCTGTATCTAACACCATCAGTATCTCTGTGTATACACTTACCTATAACTAACACCATCAGTATCTCTGTGTGTATATACTTACCTGTAACTAACCCCATCAGTATCTCTGCGTATATACTTACCTGTAACTAACACCATCTGTATCTGTGTATATACTTACCTGTAGATAACACCATCTGTATCCCATTTTGTATATACTTACCTGTAACTAACACCATCTGTATCTGTGTATATACTTACCTGTAGCTAACACCATCTATATCTGTGTATATACTTACCTGTAGATAACAACATCTGTAACCTTGTGTATATATACTTACCTGTAACTAACACCATCAGTATCTCTGTGTATACACTTACCTATAACTAACACCATCAGTATCTCTGTGTATATACTTACCTGTAGATAACACCATCTGTAACCTTGTGTATATATACTTACCTGTAACTAACACCATCAGTATCTCTGTGTATATACTTACCTGTAGATAACACCATCTGTATATCTGTGTATATACTTACCTGTAGCTAATACCATCTGTAACCCTGTGTGTATATACTTACCTGTAACTAACATCATCAGTATCTCTGTGTATATACTTACCTGTAACTAACACCATCAGTATCTCTCTGTATATACTTACCTGTAGATAACACCATCTGTAACCGTGTGTATATATACTTACCTGTAACTAACACCATCTGTATCTGTGTATATACTTACCTGTAGCTAACACCATCCGTAACCCATTTTCTACATACTTACCTGTAGATAACACCATCTGTATCTCTGTGTATATACTTACCTGTAGCTAACACCATCTGTAACCCTGTGTGTATATACTTACCTGAACCTAGGGAGGTTTGTAACCCTGTATGTTTGTAATTACCTGAAGCTAAGGCCATTTGTAGTCCTGTGTGTATGGCAGGCGTCTCCAATTGTTTCTCCATGTCCGTAATTGACGCCCCATTTTTACACAACACTACCAGAAGCTTATGACCCCACTTCTTTAGATCTCTCACGTTTCTTCTCATGACTCTGACCAAAAAAGCCACCATGACATTGGTTGTTGGGATGTGCTTGGCTATCCCCTCCCAGGGGCTGGAAGGGCCGGAGTGGATCCCCAACACCAGTAAACTGGTTCCTTCCCACTGATTGGCCTTAGCCAGCTGTTGAACGGCTCGTGCGATGAGGGGAGGACAGTTGTAAGGCACCTCCAGAGCACTTAGCCAACCTTCAGGGTCATCTGAAACAGATTCAATGATAAGACAACTTGAAACAATTTCCATAATGGTAACGCTCTTTCAAAATTTCTAATTGTCACATTTGTTATCTTTCAGTTTAGTTTTAGATTTACCATCATGATTCCTATGATATTCAATTTTCGGCTGAAACAATTCACAAAATGTTTTTGTATCATGATACTTTCTTGTATATTGTATCAAATCATTTTGTTTACCTGTATCATAACACACTAACAATACTGCAATTATCAATCAATTTCATATAACAAGAGGCCCATGGGCCTTAACGGTCACCTGAGTCTACAGTATTTATTTTTTTTGTTGAAATATGTACCAATTTGAGTAAAAAATAGTATAATGTTAACTTAACTTTGTCAGGACCATGAGCTGATCATTCCTAGACCAATTTTAAGTGAGATCGGCCTATTAGAATTTAGTAGCAAAATAGCGGCCATGGCAGCCAAATTGTATTTCTGATTGACCCGAAAAATAACAACACT